>NW_017307337.1:414144-435690 GCF_000935625.1 Nanorana parkeri
CCACCCACTACAGTTCAAGTGTTAATTTTCATCTAGGTGTTAAAATAAAAGTTATATTCACCTGGACATTGGAGCCAGCTGGTTGTCACAACGTTCCCTCCAGCCTCTGTCCTCCTACACTGCAGCAATGGTATGTCCCTCGGCATCCTCTCATCCAATACAGTGTATTGGATCAGGTGAGTATAACTTATTTATTTTAGCACCTAGATTTAGCCCCAATGCGAGGGTTAATAAAAGTTCTTCTGTAAGCAGAGGGATTCATAGTCAAGTTATTTTCTTTTGCTCACAACAATATTATCACAAGCTAAAATCTGTACACAGTTCCTTACAATTTATTTTCAAGAATTTTCCTGGCTGTAACACAGAAATTTCTTCTAGTGCTGTTATTTTGATCATTTCTGTACTCAATTTGCAGGAGGCATTGTTGACAAAGACCTTCGACGCTACCTCAATTTGCGTTTCCAGAAAGGTTCAGCAGATCATGAACTACAGCAAATCATACGAGACAACCTCTACCTCCGAACAGTGCCATGTAAGTACTTTGCTTCTTGTATAATGTTACTGAATTTGTTAACCTGTGTTTTTCTCAGCAATATGCAAAGGTTCTAATTATATTTATTATCAAGATATATAATGCAACTAAATACATGTTAATATCTCATTTACCATTTGGGCATGATTTGTAGTAGATAACAAATATAAAGTAGGTGAAGGACTGGTGGGTCAGTGACATTTTTAAAAAGAATTTAGAAGAATTAAATTGAGATTTATATGATATCATTTGGAAGCTGTAAAAAAAGGCTTGGGGGCCAGTAGACAGGAGTGGCTATTATGAAAAAATGGTTCAGTTTTTACATATGTCTTGCAATACCAAGCACAAAAGAAATCCAGCGATCAAACTTTAGGCCCCCATTTATCTATGTAGTTGTATAGCCTTCTATTCATCTATGCACCTGCATATCTGCGACCCCCCCCCTCCTTGGTCCCAGGAGAACTGTGCAAGAAATGGGATTGCAGGGTCCCAACCAATGGAAACTGAATTTTACATTCATGTGAATTCAGGTCAATGGCTTAAGTCTCATATCCCATCCCAGTGTGGATGGGATATGAGATTTATATGCATCATAATTTATATTTATTTTTATGTAGGTTCATTGAAATAAAATGTATTTTTTCAAACATCTATGTGAAGGAAAATATAAATAAGTGAAAAAGACCTGTATGCGGAGTTTGAAAAATAAATATATATCTATACATATACACATATACATATATACATAAACATATACACATACACATATACACCCTGTATATGTGCAGCAGGAAAGCTTTCTTGTGAAGGGAGGTCTGCAATGTAAGGTTTCCTACAAACCCCAAGAAACACTAAAATGTTGAGAGATCTGTTTGAATCAACCACTTTTGAGATGCCAAGTGTAAAAAAGAATTCTTCACGTAATAAAAATCCTAGTAATCTACATAAATCTATAGTTTATATAAAAATATTTGTGTAGAGTGTTTTAAAAAAGATTGTACAGAACTCAACAAACACTTTTCATCTCAATAAAGTCAAATATATTCCATAGAAACATCTAGGATAAGGCTTGATATAATGTTCCCTCCCTGTGTGGTCTGGAGGTTTAAAGATTTGAAGTGTCTAAAACTATATTGTGTGTAATTGAGTGCTTTGCACTCTAAGTTAAATCTGTGTCCTTGGCAGATAAATATAGATCACTTTGTTGAGTTAAAGTTAATACTTTATTGAATACAGTTTGCCAATGCAGTCATTTATTGACCTATAAGAATTTTGATATAGAGCTGAAGTTAAGAATAAAAAATGCATCTGTCCTCTCTGTCAATTTGAGTATAAACAGTGTGTACAATTTTTATCTTCTATGTTGTCAGTAAGTTGTCTGTCATTTTCACCTTCATATTGATGTGTCTGCTTTATGAGAAACCTGCATTCTTTGTTTATTTGTGACTATGAGACACTATATACAACTGTTATTTGTATTACAGTGGAAAAGGTACATCTACAATAGCCACTGTCAAATACAGTCAGCATATAGTATGATGCGTTTTAAACTTGAACATTTTGCAAATGTATTTATCATAAAATGCCATAGATTACTTTTAAAGAGAACAGCAAAATTTTTTTTTCAATTACATTTTATATTCCAATTATTCCAATTATTTTCTAAATATGCCTACTAAGTGTTTATGATGCTGGCTATATCTCCCAAGAAGCTTATTGACTCCACCCCTATCTTTGCTAATTTTGAGTATATGCAGCTGCATCTGCTGGGAAATCAGAGCATTCATGGTGCCAATCTATACTCATATAAAGGAATCTGCTTCTAACCTGCAGTTATAATAAATAAATATTTTGAAATAATTCGATCAATCGAGGGAGAGATTTGGCTGTTTACGTTTGGTTACGTACAGTGCATCTCAAATGAATCATTATGGCTGGGTTCACACCTAGGCGTATTGAATATGCGCGTTTGTCACGCGTTTTTACCGCGGTCCGCGGTAAAAAAACGTGCGACAAACGCCCGTTTCCGAGGGCTACTTGGCTGTATCCCAATGGAAACGCGAGACCAAAACGCCCCAAAGAAGTACATGTACTTCTTTGGGCGTAGGCCGTTTTGTATCGCGTTCGGACGGGCAGAAATACGGCAAGGTGTGAACCAGACCCATTGAATACAATGGGATTTAGATGTTTGAGCGTTTTGTAGAGCGTTCGTCGAGCTTTGAACGCGCTACAAAACGTTCAGGTGTGAACCGGGCCTATGAGTTATCTTTGAAAATAAGCTCTATTGTGTGAAAATATGTAACCGATTTTGTGAAAAAGGTTTGTCCTAAACTATCTCCCATCAGTGAGATGGGATAGTCTCCCATGCATTATTTCCATGACAAGCAGCACTGACAGGTAAGTAAAGGGGGGATGAAGGGCACAGAAAGGTACTGGGCATTTTTTACATTAATACAGAGAATACATTAAAGTAAAAAATGCCCTGCCTTTAATACTGCTTCTATTTAAGTATCTATATTTTAATTGTTGGAGATGCAAAAGAAAAATGTAATATCTGATGAACTTGCTGGACTTGCTGAACAAACTGTAACCATACTGAAATTGTATTTTTTTTTTACTACAGTAAAATAAGGGCCTTGACTTCCAGGTACTGCCAGAAATATATATATATACGTTCCTACCATTAAAGACTAGAAATGCAAAAGAAGGCAAAAGCGAACGATCTTGGTATATTTTCAAATGTCAAATGTAATATTGGGAAAATACTGTATTATGACCACAAGATGGAGTGGAGGCGCATAGGAAATAAATACTTTAATGCAGCAGGGAAGGCTGGACCCTGTGCAGGTTTATAGTGCTGTTGTAAGTCCCATTGGAGAGATTTGTCCTCACTTCCTGCCCTGGTGAGAGCAGCTACAGTTGCACTGAGAACATGGGGAAGTGTTTCACACCCTGGGCTCATTTCAGTAATTTGTCATATATAAATTTATGAATGCACAGTAAAGCGTTGCCACTTTTACAATAGAATATTGCTTTAACAATATGCAAGCTCATTAGATTTTAAGGCAGGGACTTTCTTTTATTGACACCTGGTGGTGAGAAAGTAAACTTGTTTAAAATGATAACACAGTGTTACTTTGTTGTCTAGTCAGGAATACTGCTGATGTTGATTTTAAGTCAGTTAAGGTGGAAAATAGAGGGGATATGTAAAAAACAACAATCACTAAGGGAGATTCATGCAATAAATATGCATTCATGGGATTTCTTTTTTATAACATGTTTTATTAAGAAAACATCTTTAGTTATGATTGATGCATTAGTAATACACATGGACATTCATGTGTTTATTTATGTATTTTATTTTGGGTAGAGATTTAGGGTGTCTGCTTTTCTAATGAAACAGCTACAGTATCTGGGATGTAAACTCTTTATTTCGAAATAAAACACACTACAAAAACAATGTCAATTTTTAAAGTGAACCTAACCGGCGCTATGCCCAAGTAGAATTCTAACATTTTGTTAATGTTAAACTTGGAATACTGAATCATTTGATGGCTTAGGGAAAGTATTTCAGTCTGTTCTATGGTTTAAATTACATTCATTCAGTTCATTGAGTGAGCTCTTTTAACTTACATTTATATAGCTATATTTTCATAATTTACATTTTTCTATTTCTAGATATGCAGCTGCATTGTTTTATCACTTATGGTAAAGAAATAAAAAAGGAATTAAATAGACTACCAGTTAATCTGAAAGAGGATGTGTTTTACATAAGGCTAAAATTTGACATTTTGTTTTTCCTCTTTATTAACTGTAATAAATGATACTAATTTTTTAACACATAAGTACTAATTGGATTATAGGAACCCTAAATTGAGTCCAAAGAAAGATGTATTAAAATATGCGGATTGTATGCCAGCCACCAATGCTCCTGTGCTTTTACCCCTTTAACACTTACTGGGTATTTAGATTACATCCAGCTTCCACAATTCTGTGTAGCAAAGTTGGGTAACAAATATAATTTTCAAAGGAAGTTCGTAGCTTGTGATTAAGTTGATGCTGTGCGTGTCAGCTACAAATCACTAGGGTGACATGGGATTCTCAGGCACAATGGATAACTAAGAGCGGCAGATGCAGCAGATTATTTTTCTAGCCAGTTCTAAAAGCTGCTAAAGATAAATTGTTTAGCAGCTAAACAGCAATATCACAACAGTTTTTACTGGTACAATTTATTTTTTCTCACAGCAAAAACATTGAGTTTGAAAGATTTTATAGCTGCTACAAATCACTTCTGCAAAATGCTTGTGTGACATAGCCTTAAAGGTGCTCATTTTTGCTCAGCTTTTACTGAAGAGATGTTTAAGGCAAAAATTGCACTTAAAGCCAATGGTTATCCGATATTGTATTTTTTTTTCCAGGTGGAACATTTTAAAATTAATTTAAAAATCTGGCAATTTTTGCTTGTTATGACAGTTTTTCCAAATTGGAAAACAATCATGTATTAACAGTGTAATATACACTTAGGATAAGAAAAAGTGCTACAAGTCAAAAACAGAAGCCAAGCACATAGGATAAATTGAATACTGCACCCCTGTTTGGTCCGTGGAATTGCCATTGTGCAATGCTGCACAGCGGTTCAAGGGATGTTGCATCCATCCGGTGCATGGCATAAGATCCCTGAAACGTCTGTTATTCAGACTACTCTAGAAGTTTAGTTGAGGGAAAGAGGTAAGGAGAACATCGTTGTTTTGTTAGCACATGTCTAAATTCCAGGGCTCTCATTTTTAGAATGCTAGTATCTGGAAATGTAAATTCCTGAAAATGTCCATTCTTTACAAATCTGATGAATGATAAAATTGCTTATTATCTACATTCTTTACCACTGTTATCTTTTCATTTTTTCCCTTTTTGGGCCACCACTTTCGTATTATAGTGTAATGATACCCAATTTTTTAAAGCTCACAAATGCATCTGTCCCTGACAGCTAAGCAATCAGAGTGGTTCCCTGTCATGTGAGCACTATATCAGATATAATATAGTGATCATATTCAGTATGTGCAGGATGGAGGTTTTTGTTTCTCAACATTTCTATTGATTTTCAAAATACACATAACATCAGCAGGATGCATACAAGCGCCAGCCGACGCAGCGGCAGCTTGTTGTGACATAACCAAAGTGCATAATATACAGTACATAGCCTATAAACTCTGAACCTTCATTTAGCTATATAATGCTCTGCACAATCCCTACCAAACTTGGGCTTAAACTTCCCCGCCCCACCATGACTCATAAAATTAGGTATAAACCAATGTTCCAAATACTATGGTGGAGACACCATAAACCTAGATCCAAAATCCAGCTACATCCATATCCTGGTGTAGGGGACTCTAGTCTAGTCCCCTAGAACCAGTTATGTTCAAGTCTAAAAATGTTTGACAACATGAGGAACACAAGAAAGAAAAGGTAAAAGTAAAGAAAATATGAAAGGAAATGAAGCCAAGTAGAGAAAGGGAAAAGGAAAAAAGTGAAAAAGAAAAGGGTCAGGCGAGATAATTTTTCCAGAGAAAAAAAGGGAAAAGCTACCGACCGCCACAAGCACTTTCTGCACTGTCATAATCTTTGACACTCAGACTACGGTCGTGCCAGGTCTAGCTGTGACTGGTCGGGGGGAGGAGCTGTATGCCGCTCGTATCTCTGTATGGACGACTCCATAACAGCCATAAGATTACTCAGCTGGAGGGCTGGCGTTCACATGATATTTCACGGAGAGTGGATTGGTACAAAGCCCATTGGCTTACCACTCACCGTGTCACACTGCTGCAGGCTGTGGATTGTTGGTTTTTTTTTTCGAGACTTATAGGAACCAGGTGGAGGGGACTGCCAGGTTCTAACAAAGCGGGCACTACCCTAGAAACGCGTTCACCATGCCTGTCCCATCGGCAGAGGGAGTATTTCTTTAGACTGCATGTCCTGTTTTGACTGACATCTGAGGTTGCTACAGGCTTTACAACATCGGTAGTACTATTCTTGCTTTTTAACCTTCATACATAATAAAGACTTCTAAACTAGAGAGGCACACTGTTTTTTTTTCTGTTTCCTGCATACTAGACCTTCAGACACCCTGACTGTTTAAGTGCTGCCCACCTGTGAGAAGTTTTGATGCAGTCCTTTGGAGAATGAATTTTGGCACCAGTGACATTGTCGTTTAAATAGTGTGGTGGGATACTCATTGAACATGTAGACAGATGGGTCAGCATTTTTTTGTTTCATCCTTTTAGAATTGATATAAATGTTTGAAAGAAGGTACAGAAATATAATGGGTTTTGAAAGAACCAATAAACACAATTTTATAGTCCACACTGTTTTAGACTAAAACCATCATAGTTTTTTTAATCCAAGATTAAAATCATTTAAAACTGTTGATTGTTAGTTAAGTTCCATCAAAGAATAAGAAAAAATATGTGCTCCAGTAGAGCTTATATACAGTATATTTGGCTCATGGCAGGAATTGTCAAGATCTAACACAGATCAAGCATAACCTCCCGGACCCCTAAAAAGAAGAACCATTTGATCACAAACACAATATTACACAATATTATGAGCAGCAACACTCAATAGGAATGTAGTTCCTCTGATAGGGGTAGCCCAATCTTTGACACATTTTGCATAATGCTTCCTCAGAAAGAGTAGGAGGTATCCTGCAATTTACATAAATATCAGTAAAAACATGATTTATAGCTTTATTCATAACACAGAAAGAGGTACATATAACAATAACCTCAACATCAATATGATGCAATCTATACCTTATTTCTTAGATGTTTAAGATATATAAGCACTACTGGAGCACATGTTTGTTTTCTTCTTGTTTGATGGAATTTAACTAATCAAGAGTTTTAAATTATTTTAATATTGGATTAAATAAACTATGATGGGTTTTATTCTAAAACAGTGTGGATTACAGTTGTTTTTATTGGTACCTTCAAAACCCATGATATTTCTGTACCTTCTAGTATTACTTAGGGGTGTGGTACCAGAGAAGTAAGGAGCCACTGATGCATTGAAGTAATACATGTTTAAAAAAGTAGCTCTACCATTAGCTTATCGGGTGGTCTGCATGGCTTATAGAGAAGGGTGTGGGTAATGGCAATGGATATACTTCAAGGGTAATTTTTAGATTGCCCTTTCAAAATGAAGAGAAGAAAATATTGTTTTAGAGAAGATACTAAATAGAGAGAGACAGGCATTTAGTGCATCTGAGTTCATTGGCAGGCAACTATGTGTGCACCGCATTGTAATACTGACTATACCATAGGCTGCCTGGAAATGGAATCTAATATTGTTTTATGTAATCAAGTGGTAAAAATCCAAATTACATTTAGGTTATTGACCTATTGACACTACAAAGTCCAAGGGAGGAAATCACTGACAGGATACAAAAGGCCTAATTGGCAGAAATTGCTGCCTTTCCATCTGACACTCGTGTTCTGGCAGTGCAGAGGATTGTAGAACAGATAAAGAGGGATTCAAGATAGTTATACTAGTTGTATTTAAAAATAACAATTTGCTTTTAAACAATGATAACACTGTATTAAAGGGTGCATGTTTAAATAAAGAAGAATTATTTTGCTGGATTTCATTAAAAAGTGTGTGCATTTACTGCACACCATGCTGCACTGAAATAGTATTTAATAAAATAAAAGATAATTATAATAAGAAAATATCTTATCTTTATTTCATATGTCTGCTGTAAAAAATGATGCTCTGCAAAATGTTTAGATGACTCTTTGTAGATCAAATCTGTTAAAAAGCAGCTACCAAAAACAAATGCTGAGGTAGATTAATATTTAATTGGTATCATTAGGGATATGAGTTTTTGACTTAACTAAAAAATTGCATAACATCTGTCATTAGGTCACAGATGAGCCTGATTGTCCCAAAAAAGGATCACCCCTTGACTGTCTATGTATTTTTAAAGCAATGTGTTCATGTAAGAACTGCTGGCTATCCTTAATGGGCTAAATAAGCAAACATTAAAAACAAAACACTTTTCAGCATTCAATTCAATGCTTAACCCTTAAAGTAGAACTTAATGCAAAATGGTGTACCATTGGGGAGATTTCTTTTTTACGTCCTGTCTGTTAACCATAACTGGAAGTGAGAGAGAATTCTTCCAAAGTGAGGAAAATCCTTGGTGGTCAGCAGGAACACTAAAACTAGTACCCCCATTAGATGCCTCATTAAATTCCTATTCTGATGACAAACCATAATTTGGGGATTTTCATTCACTTTTAGTGATAGTCACCAGGACAAATAGAGAGGCTGAATCTACCTAACAAGGACACAGACAGCAATAAAAATCTTGTGTTCTAATCCCTCTCCATTCTATCCAAGACTAAAAAGAAAGTTTGGGCTTCACTTGCAGTTTATTATAGCTTCTTCATGAATACAGATTTTAACCACGTAAAGTCATAATTTAATAATTTTGGTCTAATGAAGTCACATGGAATATCTTGGCAAATTTATAAATTAGTAATCATTTTAAATATAAAAAAATTAGAATAATGATTTTTAGTGCAGGTTCTATATGGTCGTCTTGGCAATAAATGATGGCAATTAAAATAAGCATTAATCTGCATTCATACGCTATAAACATTGCATGCTGCTCCCTAAACATTAGTGGGGAAAGGTCAGCTGTAATGCTTTAATAGTTGAGACATGCTTCAATTCCTTATTAAAATGTGATTAATATGTCTAATAAAAAGACAACTCTGCTTAAAAAGAATTCCTTCACAGAGATGACATGAATATGCCATTTACTAGAAATGTTTTAATTGTCTTTGTATTGCCTTATAACGTAGTTTTTGTAGTTTTTTTATGCTATTTAAAGATCTGAAGGGTAATTCTGGTTTTCGCTTTCATTTTTGATTCTTTATTGCCATGCTCCTCTCTAGTGACATTCCTTTTCAGTAAACTAAATAAAAAGGAAAAATCCCCACTGAAGAAACGAACAATAATAACAAATGGGATTTTTGAAGCTGTAATAAAAGGGAAACACTAATCATTATTGCGCATGAGGCTACTTGTGTGGCTGTGTGAACACCAAATTCCTTCTTAGCTTAAATAGCACTTAAAAGTGTATCTAAGCCCAACACAAAACAAAATATTAATTATATTGCAAATTACCAATCCTTAGATTTGGTGGATGCATCATTATTCTTTTTTCCTTTTGTTTCCAACTGGTGTTTCGGACACTAACATGCTTCCTGTCTTAGGATGCCTATGCTCACTTCTTTACTTTACTGAGACGATCAATTAAGGCTTGCAGATCCTGACGCAGAGTGCCATGTAGGTGCTGCCATTTCCTGAAGAGTCTAGCATCCTTTTTTTTTTTAAAACTGAACAAAGTTGATCTAGTGCTCTCATGCCTACTCCTTTAAAAACAGATCACTTATAATACTAATCTCTTATTGTTGTGGTACGGAGGGCTGGATAAGGTTTTCCTTGACCTGATCAAAACACCAGCTGAAGAAAAAGTAAATAAAGTAATATTTGGGGGCGTGGCCAGCATGTGATCCGGAGTAGACGTGTGCCCAGGCAGCTCCGCTCCATTGACTATCCTGCCACTATCCTAGCGCTGAGTTTTTGCTACTTACCTGGGCTCAGGTGTTGCTCTATCCCTCTGGAGTTGGGACGGACCCTCGGCGGGGTTTAGCATGAAGCGGAACAAGTATAGATCGACCCGATCGTCGGGAGGCAAGCCTCGTGGTGGCTCGGAGGCGGCCATCTTGGCAGTGCTGGCTGAATGCAGCAAGATGTCTGTGGGCACGCAGACGAGTGTCCCGGCCTCGCCACCTAATTCTTCCTCTAGCTCGGACATCTTAGCGGCCATCACATCCTGCAAAGAGGCACTCACCAGCAAGATCGACTCTTTATCCGCCGATGTAAGCTTCCTGCGCCATGACATGGAAAAATTCCGCACGCGCATGGGATCTGATATTGGAGAGGTCAGATACCTGCCAGGGGGTATCTCCGATCACTTGCCCATGTGGCTCACTCTCCGCTCTGGCCAGTGCAGAGACCGGGCCCTTTGGCGACTGGCCCCTCACTGGATCTCATTTTTCATAAAATTTGGGATAGCTGGCTAGAATGCACTAACTCGGCTGCTGACCTAGATACCCGCTCCTGAGTAGGAAGTAATGCCCAGGAGGGAAGGTTCCGGAATGATCTAGACAGTATCTGACCTATGGGTCCAGACGAGATAGGCGCCCTATAATGAGGATCGCATATCCAACGACCTCCTATCTAAGCAGGGCCTCTGGCTGTTATATGGAGGAGCTGTGAGAAGACCTAGTAAGGCCCCTTGAGTAATGATTCCCCACCTGAAGTGTAGGACCAGAACTGTATTGTTTTGTTAGTTTTCCCTTATGTTGCTTTTTCTTTTTTCTTTTCTTTTCCACGGCTATTGAAGTAGTAATGTTATGTTGAATGCACTGCTATGCATGGTGCCACCGATGTAAGGCACAAATAGTGTGCACTGTTATGATGTATGTCTCAAAATCCAATAAAGTGTTTTGCAAAAAAAAAAAAAAAAAGTAATATTTAAATGCAAATATATTTTTCATGACAGAATTGGAAACTTGTGACAAATTCTTACATTTACTCATCATATTTTAATAGTTTATATAGCACTAATATATTCTACAGAACTTTACATAGAGCACTGAATAATTGACATTAATCCTAGCCACCTAAGAAGCTTAAAAGTATAGCACACATAGCATTATCATGTTTTGGATACAGTTATGTCCAACATTTATCTGCACCGTAGTTGTTATTAGTAGTTAGATTCAGAAATGAACACCTGTCATTGGACATATGCCATCATCTTTTGCTGTGTATACATCATTGTTGCTATGATATGGTGGACGGTTTAAAGTATACTGACATGCTTCTTATATCTCTCAAATACTCCAGTTGTGTGGTATCCAGTTACACTTATTTGTAGCACCCATTAAAAGGGATGTCAAGTTCCTATTTTTGATCCATAATGTATAATAAAGCAGTATGTAAGGAATTCAGCTGTAAGAGAGAGAGAGGTGGCTTTGTGCATTGTGGGAAAAGGAGAAATACAAATCACAGTTACTGAAGTCACCAATAGATGTAGAAAGTTGGATGTTTCAACTCCCATTTAGGATGCAGCTAAAGAGCCTGTAAGGATTGACTGAGAAGGAAACATCTCAGACAGTGGATTAAAATACAACAGGACCTAGCCATGATTTTGGTAATAATATATATTAGGGATGCATCAATACCGGTATTTTGGTACAGAGTATCGATATTTTTTTTCCGGTACTCGCCGGTACCAATTACTGAGTACCGGAAGTCCCATTCATGAAGCCAGGCGGTGTGTAAGGACTCGCCACCTGGCTTCACGATTAACAAGGAAGCCGCCCCATGCTTCTCGTCACTATGTGACGAAATAGCATGGAGCCGGCTTGCTGGCCAATCATGGACCGGGCACCGTGTAATGATGCTGATTGGCCGGGAAGCCGGCTCCATGCTCCCTCGTAATGAGATGACGATGGAGCATTAAGCCGGCTTCCCGGCAAATCGGAAAGCCGGGCGATGCGTCATTATTGCATACAGAAAAAAAGAACCTAGAGATCCTCACCCCAAGTTTATTTTTGAGTTGTATAACTCTGCTCAATAGCTCTCAAAACGACCAACCTCCTGCTGCTATTGCAGTACACAAGAAAAACGATTTGTTCAGCCAAGAGAGGCTCTTGAACAGAGTGCAGCTACATAAGAGGGAGTCGGAGAGTTAAATAGCAATGTAAAAAAGATGATTTATTAAATATTCACAATTAACAGAAATTAATTGACACATAAACCGACTGCACTGTTGATACCTTCTAACCCCACACCTTTAAAAATGATTATTGCAATAATCATTTTTAAAGGTATCAACAGTGCAGTCGGTTTATGCGTCAATTAATTTCTGTTAATTGTGAATATTTAATAAATCATCTTTTTTACATTGCTATTTAACTCTCCGACTCCCTCTTATGTAGCTGCACTCTGTTCAAGAGCCTCTCTTGGCTGAACAAATCGTTTTTCTGATGCGTCATTATTGGCCAGCTTCCCAAGTGACGAGGGAGCATGGTGCCGGCTTCCTTATACAGGAAGTATCGAGCTAGGCATCGGAGCATTTTGGGCGAGTACGAGTACTCGCCAAAAAACTTGGTATCGGCACCAATACCGATACTAGTATCGGTGCATCCCTAATATATATCATTATAAATTATCTCCCAAAAACCCTGCTTGATCGGTTTGTTGCTGCAGATGCATGTGTTTTTTTTTTTATATAGCAGTTACCTGTGTATGTACTACATTCTTATCCTACGGCAATTGTATTCATAAAGGGAAAACCTTTTTATTAGTTGTCTGATAATGCACCAGAAGATTTACATTTGCCATAGATGACTTCAATTTCATCTGATTTCTACAGAATTGGCTAAAATGTGAGCTGTGGATGGCCCTGCAAGCACCACCTAACATAACAAAAACCTTTTTAAAAACTGTCTGAACCAAGAGTAAAATTATCACCCAAACAATAACTGCATTTTAACAGATACAGTGACTATTCAGGCAGTCATTGTTGCAGTAGCTATCTAAATACAATAGTCAGCGGTGACCATTCCCCCATACCCACTGTTTAGAAGAAATGGGGAAATTGATTGATTTTCTCTCATTTAGCTGCGGGTTGAATCGGAGAAATTCTAGCCGTGTATAGCTAGCTTTAGGCTGTCAATTGATTCAATCAGTCTGATAGAATGCGGTCACTATTTCTCCCCACTCACTCAAATTGTTAATACATTTTTTATCAAGTCAGGTGGTGCATGCATGGCCACCCACTGTGGCACATAGTCCATAGGAGGCTTTATATTTGTAAAACAAAGAGAAAAGTGGCATTCCACAAATTACATTTTGTGGTCACAAAACTTCATTGACTTGTGTTTTTCAATTCCATTTTGTGGTTATAGTCTATATAGTAGTATGCATTGTATAATTTGCTACATTTATGTCAAACATATAACCTACTAGAAATAAAAACATACCCCAGAAATAAAACGTTCTCATAAAAAAACATTTTAATTAATTTCCTGCAGTTTTCAGCTATTTCTTCAACACTTTCTAGTCCACTGTTTAGCTGAAGAAGCTATTATTCTGTGCTGTACAAAATAATCAACAGCGATATATTTTTCTGTCGGACACAAAACATACCGATGCCAGACTTGACTTCAGGTAAAAATGTTCTTACCTGAACAGTTAATCAGTAAATCTTATGTGATGCATTTACAAGGAGTATTGTATTATTTAAAGTCAGAATTCATAGTTTTATGTTTTAAAAATTTCACTGAAGAGCCTATTTTATCAATCAGGCTATTAATAATACTAGATACTATCTATATAATGAGGGACTAGGAAAATCATGCAACAATGCAAAAATTATATGTGGTTCTTCCTCCAATGGACATCCACAACAATTGAATTAAAAAAATTGAATTTCCCCCAAAAAGATAATCTCCATGAAGGAACATCAAAATATCCTACTGGAATGTAAAAAGTTTACTTTGTATTGTTACACAAAGATTGCACAGAATAAACATATATCTACAATCCAACCCTGCATGGCACATGCATGATATTGTTATATGGAATATTCATTCCAATAGAGTTCCATGTAAATCCTATTAGTATAGTAATACAGAATATGCCCAATTGATTCTGTGTGTCTGCCAGAAGTGCAAAACCCCTCTGTATTCCAGGTTGCATTTGCTCTATGAACAAACATATACTTCTAAAAAGTTCAGCATTATATACAATGCTTACAAGTTCACATTAACCCCTAACAACCACCCCCCCTCCCTCCCATCTGATTGGCCAGAGAACAGTCACATGTCCAATTTTGAGATTTGTTTTCAACACAATTCAGATGAATCCAAATGTTTTGTTTAACGAACATTTGGATTCATTTGGTTGTCAAGAAATTTACTTTGTAGAAAATAACAAAATGTATCTGCTTTTCTGTTATGCTGACAAGCATTGGAAGACAGTGTGAAAACATATGCATGGTTGCTACTACAGCTAAATCCCCATTCAACTGGCATCAGTGTAGAATGGAATCTCTGTAACATATGCATGATTGCTACTAAAGCTACTACAGCTGCATCTTCATTCATCTGTTATCAGTTGGGAATCAAATCTTGTGTGCATGTATTTTTGTATTTATGAAGTGATGGTTTTATGAATAAGGAGACCGGTGTAGTGTGAGTGTTTTTTTTAATGTCCTATTTTATTGGCAAATTAGATAAAGCTATTTTGGTTAGAGTAGATTATTCCATATAAGGCAAGCAGCCCATCCAATCAACTTGATGGCTCTTGCACACACTTTCTGAGTTGTTTCATGAGGAAATTCTAGAAAGACTAATCAGGAAGCGCTACTAAATTTAGACAACTCTTCAGACTTAGTGAGAATAAAAAGAAGGCAAATAACGATACACCTGTTGGTGGCCAACTGAAGGCTGCAAATAAAAGGTGCAAGCTCTATAATATTTGTAAAGGTGGAACACCTTAGCTGTTATGGAAGCCATTGTAAATTTGAATGCACATGCAGTAACAAGGCAAACAGTAAAACATTACTGCAATGTACAACACAAAGTTCTTTAGTTGGTGCTTTTTTTATTTTATTGTTTACATAGACATTAGAGTAGACCAGGTTTACTTTGCACTACTCTGGTCCTCTAAAGGTGGCCATACACTTTACAACCCTCGCAAGACTATTGTCTTGCGAGGGTTGTAAAGTAATTTAAAAAAAACTTATGATCTGCCCATCTTGGACAGGCAGATCGTACTTGCGATAATCGCAAGCCCGCCCCCCTGAGGGGTGTGTTTCCGATGACTGCAATGAGGGGCGGGTTTCCGATGACTACAAACGGGCAGTGTGCGCGTGCCCACACCGGCCCGTTCGGCAGTTGTCGAACAAGCAGGCCACTAACCCGCCGAGAATCATACGATTCCCGGCGGGTTTTCCAGCCTGCTTGTTCAACGGAATACGTGCGACCGTACAGTAGAAAAGGTTGCACGCCTTCCATACACTTTGCGATTATCGTACGATCGCGGTATTTCCTGCGATTCTCGTACGATAATCGTACAGTGTATGGGCACCTTAAGACTGCATACAGTCAAAAATACTTAGCCAGACACAGTCACTTTTACCAGTGAGCAAATTGTTATTTGTTAAATGGAACATTCCCAACACTGTGTCAATCTTGGCCCTGTGAGTCCAATTGAAGTCTGAATCATTATAGTACTGTACTTAATTGCAGCAAAGAATTGTAGGTACAGTTGTGTGAAACTGTAAATTGTAGGGGGAAATGCAGTGAACTGCAACACATAAATGCAAACTCTCCACATAATAATGAATGGTATTTCTAGTAGATTTGCGTTTTCATGCAGTAAACCTGCAGTAAAACCTTTGCAGTTTTTTTTGGATGATGGCATGTTTACTTAGTGATATTAAAGCTTCATGTGTTTTTTTATTTGTATAAATAGGAGGCCCATACAACAAGAAATCCGTTGTTGTTTTTTAATAAAACTATTCAAGTCCTCATTTTCTAGTGGCTCCCTGCAGCACTCTCCCCTCCCCCCCTGCACGGGTGCCTTCATCAGCTAAGAGTCTGCTATGGAGGCACCCGTGCTTGCTCGTTCCCAGCTGTGCCCCCCAAGTGGCTGTGTGAGTCCATAGACACACACGGCACTGTGGCAGACTACGTCCCTCCTCTACACCCAACAGGTTGATTGATGGCAGAAGGAGCCTATGGCTCCTCTGCGCTCAATCTCCTCCCCTGCAACCAGGAAGTTCGGAAGGGGGACCGCTTCAGGGAACAGCTTTGGTGACAAGTGTTGCTGCATGATAAGCGTGAAGGGGACAGGGGACTCAAATGTACTGGGCATTTTTTACCTTAATACAGAGAATGTATTAAGGTAAACACCCAGCCTTTAGTAATCCTTTAAATGCTAATTTTCTGCAGCATCCAAGGCCAGTAAACACAATAATTTTTAGTTAGAGGAAGATAGCCTACAATACATATCTGAATACCTATTACACAATTTGACAGCCAAAGCCGACCCACAGCATTAACTTTCATTGAAAACCTGGAAATGTTTACCTTGACCAAGCTTACTAGCCAACCCCTCCTATCGGCCTGGGATGGATTGCCTCACTTCCAAATAAGAAAACTTTAGAAATAGCAAGGGGCAGGACCAAGCTTGATTTTTATGCCAACATTATCATATATGTTCTGCAGTATATATTCTGAATCTATTAGTTTTAACATATTTTTGATTTGCATATACATTCGGCAGTCTGTATCTCCGGTCCTAATAAAGGTTTTGACATTAAGTTTCCGCTCAAGGTAACCTCTTTGTCTTTTTTAATTATAGCCTTGGTTTCAACTGCCCATATTTGTGATGTGCACTCATTTTCTAAAGTAACCTGCTAGACAGAGTAACTATACAGACTGAAGGCTGGCATTATACACAGTGACAGAAAATGACATTTAGGCTGTACTTTCTCTATGCTCCTTGGGCCCCGTATAACAGTCAGCCCCAAAAGAATATCTTAGGATATTGCATGCAGCTCCAACTCTTTACTATCAACTTTGTCCTTGTACTATGATGAGAACAATTGTTTGAGATTGATTCAATCATTATATAAATATCTCAGTTCAGAACATGTTATTTTGTTGGATACATTACTTAACCCCTTCATGACTGAGCTTGTTTTTGGTTTCTGTTCGTAAATGACTGACACACTTTTGACATTTTTGCTGTGTGATTCTTCCACGTCAGTAATATACTTTCTTACAAAGTGCACCCACACATATTATATATTGTTTTTTAGAGGACAGATAGGGCTATATATTTATATCACATATGTGTGTCTAACGCCTCACTTAGGACAAATACAAATTAAAAAAAGAGGAAAAAACGTAAAAAAAAACTTTTTTTCCCAGTTTTGATTTGTAGTATTTTTTTTTAACAAAACCAGCACAGCTAAAAAAAAATGCAATACATACATTCATTTATTTGTCCCTTATTTTTAATTTTTTTACACTTTTCACTATTTTTTTTAATTTATTTACACTTTTCACTTTTTTTATACTGACAAATTTTATTTATTTAATTATATCAGGCAGTCATTGTGAATTAATCTCACTATTACTGCTTGATAAATTAATACATTTTTTTTATTATCAGGCTGCTTCAAACTTCAGAACAGCCGATAATAAGTTAGTGACACTGATCCTGCAGCAGTTCAGGATTCAGCTGTCAGTGAATGTTTCAGAAAACTTAAACATTCTACTTTCAAGAATAGATACATTATGTGTCTAATACATAACATTTTGTATCTATTCTTGAAAGTCAAAAGATAAAAAAAAAAAAAGCCAGTATAGCTTGAGAGAGATATCTCTCGATCTATACGAGCTGTCAGAATGCCGGCAAAAGCCGACATGTGTGTCCGCTTTGCTGTGACTCTCAGACACCCGATATTAAGGTATCGGGTGTCTGAAAAAGGTTAACCCTTTCAGTAATGGATCTCTAGATAGTTAGACATCCATTACTGAAAGGTAACCGCTGATTCTCAGTGGTTAGCAGCCTTCTAGTGCAGCAAATAACTCGTCACGTACAGTGTACGTGACGAGTCATTTGGTCCCTTTGTGGCTGGACGTACAGTGTACGTCTCCCGTCACGAAGGGGTTAAATAAAACTCAGTTTTGTTCACAGACAGTTGGTGGTTAAATATTACTGCAGTTAGAACAGAGAAACAAAGCAGAAAACGTATCAAAAGGGAATTAAAACAAATACTAATATGCTATTGCAGCTATAGCTGCAGTCATGCACAAGATTAATTATTCTTTTTCTACTAAATTGCCCTGCCAGACATTTTAAGTTTATTGCTTACCATACATTTGCTGTAAAACTGTTGGTGTTAGAGAACGCAAACATAGACTTGTTGTTATCAGAAACTTTAAGTATGCATGTAAAATAATTATGATGTAAAAGGTTGAATTTAATTGTATTTAATTAAGCAGTTACCCAAAAGCAATCTATGATGAAAAAGATGATTGTTTCACTACAGTCAAAAGCAAGTGACAGGAAGATTCCAAAACTGGATCCAGGAAAAAACAAAAATAAATTAAAATATGTGAAACAAATTTTTCAAGGAAATAGATCATTAAACAATAGATTATGTTTCATAAGTATTGCAATACAGGTATAATGAAGACTGCAATATCCAGATTTATGGTTTTAGCTCATTTATAAAGACTCCTTGTCATTATTAAAAAAAGACCCTTCCCTTCATGCCCACCCACCCTTTTTGGAGGAGGTACAGGGTTTGTGACATGATCTACATATCTGCCCATGAACCAGCATATCTCCCCATGAACCAGCATATCGGACATCCCACCTCCCCGTATCCCAAGTGCATGCTAGGGAATGTGTGGAATTGAGGCAATAAAAGAAACTGCCTGGTTGCTAAAGACTCCAGCGGGTATTTGCCTAATCTAAACCCTGAACTAAACATATGCCCTTGGTCTGGTTCAATTTTTTGTATTTCAAAATTCATGTGTTCATTTTCCAGGAAGAGTAGTTTTTGTGGTTACAATGCATGTAAAATGCATATATTTTTTGTACTTTTTATTTTGCATTTTCATTAGTTTTTCATGAAATTCCACTCATCTTTATGACATGGATATGTTTTGCCAAATGCACCAAAAATGCTGTTTGAAATACTTGTAAAAACATCATGAAGGGAAAACGACACAAATATCATCATGTGTTTTTACAGTTTTCAAACATTTAACTGCTTTTTAGTAAAGGATTATTTAGTAAAGGACTATTTAGTGGGAATGATAAAGTGGATCTTGTTTGTGATAATGGTATTATAAGCGACAATCAGCACGGATTTAGGAAGGATCGTTCCTGCCAGACCAACCTACTGACATTATACGAAGAGGTGAGTAGAGATCTGGATGGAGGGAGGCCGGTGGATGTGGTATATCTGGATTTTGCCAAAGCTTTTGACATGGTACCACATAAACGCTTAATACGCAAGCTGAGGTCTATGGGCATAGATGAAATGGTGTGTACATGGATAGAGAACTGGCTACAGGAACGTGTCCGAGTATTGATAAATGGCTCTTTTTCAGATTGGTCTATGGTTGAGAGTGGCATGCCACAGGGTTCTGTGCTAGGCCCAATACTGTTTTAACCTGTTTGTTAACGATATCGGGGAAGGTGTTAATAGCCATATTTCCGTGTTTGCAGATAATACTAAAATTGGAAGGGTCATAGACACAGACTTAGATACTATAGCATTGCAGATCTGGATAAAATAGGGGAGTGGGCAACTACATGGCAAATGAGGTTTAATGTTGAAAAATTCAAAGTAATGCATTTTGGGGTCAAAAACAGGCAAGGGGAATACTTATTAATGGGTACTCCACTAGGAAAGTCGGAAATGGAAAAAGATCTGGGGGTCATAGTGGACCACAGATTGAACAATAGCTTGCAAACCCAGGCTGTGGCAAAAAAAGCAAGCACAGTACTGTCTTGCATTAAAAAGGGAATGTACTATAGTGACAAGGCAATCATTTTGCCACTTTATAGATCACTGGGTCGGCCTCATCTGGAGTATGCGGTCCAGTTTTGGGCACCAATCCACAAAGAATGTCGTTGAGCTGGAGCGAGATCAGAAATGGGCAACTAAAACTAATTAAGGGGCTGGAGGACCTAAGCTATGAGACAAGGCTATTAAATGTAAACGCTGGAAGTGAGGAGACATGATTTTGATGTACAAAATGTTTAGTGGTAATGGCAACATCTGCAATAAACTTTTTACTGCAAATTCTGTAACAAGGACTAGAGGCCACCACCTAAAACTGGTGGAGAAAAGAGAGCAGAGGACGGTCTTGCCTTGCTGTGTCTGTGTGTTTGTGGAGACATACATAGATTACTAACACACACACACAAGGGTGGTTCCATAGGACCCTGAAAGGAAAAGGAGCCACCCTAAAAAAACATATTAGGGCCAGTGCTCAGGGGACCAGCTGATTCTGCAGGAAACTTAAACTTACAAACATCAAGGAGCAGACTCCATTGTAAGTGATGTATTCAGCATTTAATATGGCTTCAAAGCCTTTTGACTTTAATATCACTAACAATTTCTAACACAAAAATGCAGATGAGGTGTGCATAATTTGCTTTGGCTTTCTACTTTGAACACTTGTTCTTGGATATTGACTAATAAAGTACTGAAGTCAAAGATAGTAAGGCAGCTAGTATAAATACAAGAAGGTCAACAATGTTAGCTAATGTATTTCATAAAGTACAGTTTATAGTTAGGTGTCTTAAAAGGAACCGACAAGCCTCTCATTTAAACTGTGTGGGCAAATAATCCTTTTCTGCCTCTGTAGCCAAATGTACAAACAGAATCTCTGGTTTATAGCAAAGACACGACTAAACATAAAGCCATGTATTGAAACAGCAAACAGCTGAGACTGTTAATGCTCAGTAAAAAAATTATAGTGTATTTATGGTAAAATGGTTAAGCAATAATTAAATGATTTTAATATGCCTGTACTATTTTCTAACTTCAATTCCCATTTGAAGACAGTTAACCCTAAAATAAAAAGGCTTTTTTATGTAAAATAGCTACTATAAGGGAAGCAATATTATAGAAGGTCTGAAGGTGCCCATACACCTTGCAATTATTGTTCTAAAAAAACGAACAAGATTTGGTTTCCTGGAGAACTGGGCTGACTTCGCAGTCGGCTACCGGCTCTACAGCAGAGATGGGCTGCACCTTAAGGGGGAGGTGCAGCATTTCTGGGGGGGAAAATGGTAGAAAGACTGGAGGAGCTTTTAAACTAGGAAATGGGGGG
>NW_017307337.1:435716-449607 GCF_000935625.1 Nanorana parkeri
ATGGGGTGGGCTTAAAAATAAAATTACTTAAATCAAATGGAGATAAATTCTGATTAGATAAAAAAAAATAATACAGAAATAAGTAATAGAGGAATAGATAGTGGGCTCACTCCAGTCAACACAGCTAAAGTAATCACCGAGGTTAAAATAGCAGGAACAGTCAATGTAGCAAATAAGTTGTTAGAAGTGAATAAAATAAGAAACGAACAACCAACATCAAGGCAAAACAATAAAACTAGTGGGGAACAAGTAGGATATAAACTCTTGTCCCAACAAGACAGGAATTAAATGTATGTACACCAACGCTAGAAGTCTAGTAAATAAATTTAGAAGAGCTTGAAATGATTCTACTCGAAGAGGACTTCGATATAGTGGGTATATCGGAGACCTGGCTAGACGTCACACATGATTGGGCTACTAATATGGTCTATGGTTGAGAGTGGCATGCCACAGGGTTCTGTGCTAGGCCCAATACTGTTTAACCTGTTTGTTAACGATATCCTGGAAGGTGTTAATAGCCATATTTCCGTGTTTGCAGATAATACTAAAATTGGAAGGGTCATAGACACAGACTTAGATACTATAGCATTGCAGATCTGGATAAAATAGGGGAGTGGGCAACTACATGGCAGATGAGGTTTAATGTTGAAAAATTTAAAGTAATGCATTTTGGGGTCAAAAACAGGCAAGGGGAATACTTATTAATGGGTACTCCACTAGGAAAGTCAGAAATGGAAAAAGATCTGGGGGTCATAGTGGACCACAGATTGAACAATAGCTTGCAAACCCAGGCCGTGGCAAAAAAAGCAAGCACAGTACTGTCTTGTATTAAAAAGGGAATGTACTATAGTGACAAGGCAATAATTTGCCGGTAGATGTGCTATACCTGGATTTCTCAAAGGCATTTGATACGGTACCACACAAGCTGAGGGCTATGGGCATAGATGAGGTGGTGTGTACGTGAATAGAGAACTGGCTACGGGAATGGGTCCAGAGGGTATCTGTAAATGGCACCTTTTCAGACTGGGCTAGTGTAATGAGCGGTGTGCCTCAAGGATCTGTGCTGGGTCCGATACTGTTCAACCTATTCATTAATGACATCGGGGAGGGAATAAATAGCCATGTTTCCGTGTTTGCAGACGATACAAAAATAGGGAGGGTACTAGAAACAGATCGTGACAATATAACATTGCAGGAGGACCTGGATAAAATAGGGGAGTGGGCAATACTATGGCAGATGAGGTTTATTGTCGATAAATGCAAAGTAATGCACTTTGGACATAAAAATAAACAAATAGGCTATACAATCATGGGTATGCCGCTAGGGAAGTCAGAAATAGAAAAAGATTTGGGGGTCATTGTAGACCACAAACTGAATGGTAGCTTGCAGTGCCAAGCTGCGGTAAACAAAGCTAGCAGGGTCTTGTCCTGTATTAAGAAGGGGATGTATTGCAGGGACAAGTCTATAATTGTGCCTCTATATAGATCGTTGGTTCGGCCACATCTGGAGTACGCGGTCCAGTTTTGGTCGCCGGTACTTAGAAGGGATGTCCTTGAACTGGAGAGAGTCCAGCGGAGGGCAACCAAACTAATTAGGGGAATGGAGGACCAGAGCTATGAGACAAGGCTTCTGACCTTAAACATGTTTACGCTGGAATTAAGGAGATTAAGTGGGGATATGATTTTCATGTACAAGATGTTCAATGGTGACAGCAACATTGGCAACAAACTGTTTGAGATTAACTCCATTACAAAGACTAGAGGCCACTACCTAAAGTTGGTGGAGAAAAAATTCCAGCACAATGGGCGAAGAGGGTTCTTTACAGTAAGAGCGGTTAAGGTCTGGAACGCACTGCCATCGGCAGTGATTTCAGCCAAGAGTGTAGATTTGTTCAAGAAACGTTTGGACAATTTCTTGAGGGACCGTAATATCCAGGGATACCAGTATCCCTAAGAATGAGATGATGCGTGGACCTATATGGGTCGGACTTGATGGACGTATGTCTTTATTCAACCCCAAATACTATGTAACTATGATAATAGGCTAGTTGATGGGAAGTGAATAATCACAATTACTGTACAACTGGCCAAATTTCATCTATCGGGCAGGCTAGAAAACTTTTTTCGAAAGGAACGAAAATCGATGGATTAGTGGCGTTTTCGTACGAAAAAATTGCAACACAAAAACTGCATAATAGCAAACAAAAATCTGCTCTGTCGATCGACAAAATTCGTTTAGTTAGTATTGTTATTGAACGATAATTGAAATCCACATTGGTTTGTGCATGATGGGGCAGTCGTGCAGAAATCAAACGATGGTTCGATGATGGCACGCAATAAATCTAACAAGCATTTCATAGTTATGTATATGTATTTCATTGCTTGCTGTTCTATATTAGATTACATTTTAAGAGAAAAGAAGCTTAACACAGACATTTTAAATAAGTCTGTATTTTATTCTCTCTGTCCCTTTTAATAAGCTGTTTGGATGCTGCTTTAACAATTATGTGCAGAAATAAAGTATGTGCTGGGTGGATTAGCTCCAAACGGTAGCACATTAAAGACACCGCCTCTCGCTTTTCACTTTTTAAGGGCTTCTTTGCCTACTTTTATTAACTCACGACTCCAAAAGAAAAGTTCACACAGGTGTTCCCTCGCAGGGGTTTTTTAAACATAAAGTACCATTTTCTGTCGTCAAACAAACATTTTTTTAGGCGGTTCCTTTACCTCAAAACGTCTGGCCACACAGGCTGTATTCAAAGGTCTTGCCACACAGGCTTGTCTTTTGCCACACAGGCGGATTGCTACACATGCTGCTTTTCACCATACGGGTGAACTGGTCCCCAGTCTGCCAGACTCGCAGACTGGTTCCAGGGTGGAGCCCTCCTGATTCCTGCCGAGACCTCCTCTGTCCCCCAGGTGGAACCCCTCACTTAGTAGCCTGGGATATCTTATGGAGGCCCTAATGAGCTAGCTTCCTTCAGCTGGGGTGGTTACCTCTAGGCCTCCAGCACTCTCAACACTTCCCCCTAGCGTAAGAACCTCAGCACTATACCTATAACTGGGCCCTACAAATCTGCCATCCTGGCTATACCCAGACATCCCCATCTGCCTGCTGCCACAGTACTCATGGAGGTTTGCTTATCTCAAAATTAAAAAAAACCTTCACCCTGCCACTTTCATTAGTTTAGCTTGGAAAACAATGAATAGTTTACTAAATTCTGATGCAATGGAATCCTGTGGAAGTGATTGCTATTTTGTGCTGCTTTGTAATCTATGCTTTGTATTTTTTTCTTTAAAGCATTTTGCTAGTAAAGTAGCGTGGAAGTTGGTTACCAATCGATATTTCCCTAGTGATGGGAAAACAATTACTAAATATTGAGTGATAACCCAGAGGGGCAGTGTTGTGGCAAAAGTCACGGGCAGACCTTTTAGAATAATTAAAAGTAATGCTTAGATGATGCCATAGATCCCATATTCAATTGTAACTGGCTACACAAGTTGAAGTTTATTGAAGGATAAATAAAAGGTTTCTAGAAGAGGTAATTATACAAGAAGTGTTGCTAATTACTTTTTTGCAGTGATTAATTGTTCGTTACGTCAGCTTAAATTGCCATATGTAGTTTATTGACACAGTGTTTACAGAAAGTTATATTGTACAGAAATAGTTAATATATTGTAACCACTTAAGACAATTACGGTGTGTCGTCTACAATATAATTGTTAAAATAGCTGCCGCCCTTTTGATGCTCTTTCAAGGGCTCATTACTGCTGCACATTAAACTGTTTTAGCACCCTGATGGAATAAAAACAGCATCTGCCCCATATCAGTGGCATGATATTTTTGGGGGGATGCGCCTATACTGGGCATTTTAATGAGTACTTGTACTTGTGAAAATGCCCCGATACTAAAACCAATACTAGTACTTTACATTTTTACATTGATTCGGTTGCCTGAGGTCCCATGCATGCTAGGGACCTTGTGGCAGCCTACTTGGGAACCATGCGGTGCCTGTTTACAGTGCCAACCTGCATATCTCTCTTGCTGAGACCCTCCACATCTGCCCAAGCTGAGACCCTCTGCATCCACTCCTGCGGAGACCCTCTGCATCCACTCCTGCAGAGACCCTCTGCATCCACTCCTGCTGAGACCCTCTGCATCTGTCTCTGCTGAGACCCTCCGCATCTGCCACTGCTGAAAAACCCTCTGCATCTGTCCCTGTTGAGACCCTCCACATCTTGCCCTGCTGAGAACCTCCACCGGAGACATCAGGCCAGCATCCCGGTGCAAAGTGGCAGCACAGAGTATGTAGCAAATTCATATACTATTCTGCATTGCTGTATAATGTAGCTGATTTAATGTATTCCTATATAGCTGATAGTATTATGATACCATCATCTATAGAGGACTTCAAATCTCGGCAATACATTATACAGCAAATGCAGAATACCATCAGCTATAGAAGACTGCAAATGTTGTAGCTATATCAGCTATAAAAGACAAAAAATTGTCTTAGAAAAACATGCCCCAAAATAAAGGTATCAGTCATTGGTATAAGCGAGAACTTGAGGAAAAGTATCTGCACTTGTATGCAGTCTGGAAAAACGGTATTGGTGCATCGCTAATATTTTTAATATTATCTTCCCATTCATGGCAAAGTGACTTGTTTTCTTGTAAAAAGAACCCCCACCCACCCACTAATACCAACTGCACTTCCCCACATTTATATTGCTCCACCACGATAAATACCCAGTTATTCCAGGTATAGAGGCTTATACAACATCCTCCAAGGATACAGTGCAAAGGCCTGACACCATACAATACAGAACTATACAGAATTAGAAAAGGAGCAGTGGTGGAGCGAGTGAAAAGGTGAGCATCAATGAGGGGGGACAAGAGAATGTGACACTTTGACCTGTATGTATTTTAAGTTGTTATAGATAAGTCCAGAGTGGAGATTATGAGATATTGAGATTGTTCTAGTTGGATATCTAACCTGACTTTTTTTTTTTTTTCCATAACATAATGCAATATGTTCAAATAACACACTGTTCACAGTTAAACCTAAAGGAAGTTAAAGAGCAGTTTTAATCTTAAATGACAATGTATTTTATATATCAAATATCATGAACGCTTGTGAACAAATCATCTTGAACAGGTACAAAGTTATCAACATACTCTGTTTCTATAGCAACAGCAAGAATAAGAGCTGGGTCATGCAAATTAGAATGATCAGAAAGAAGGAAGAATATGTTGCTAGTTATGAAAGTGAGGTGTTAAAGAGACCCTGTCTAACATCTTGTCAAGCAACATATTTCCTATTGCAAGCTATGCTCACTTCTATTCACCATTAAAAAGTGATAGTTAAAATGCTTGAAACTGCTGCATGACATTGCCATTTTGAATGCAATGGCAGCTAACCCAGCATACTCTTTACTTTAGACCTGGTTCATGCACAGTATTGCTGGATCAGCGTGGGCTCTCCTGACTCCATCACTGATTTCAGCACTGAGAAGAACAAGTTCACTATAAAAATGGATAGAGTGCAGAATAAAGTACAATGTTGGGATTGCAGGTGATGCAACACTGGCATTGTTGGAATTTTTGTATTGCTGATACCAGCTGACATGAGCCCAGATGTTACCCTCTGCACTGAGAAGCAAGACAAGGTTAAGGTAGGGGTCACACAGGTAAACAGTTTTTTTTTTTATTTTGTATGTAAAAAATAAAAATTGTGAGAATATAAAAATAAAACTCATATACAAATAAATTACAGTGAATGTATATCCAAAAATAATCTGGTACAGTATATGTCATGTTCAGAATAAAAAAAAAACTTCTACATTCCAATTCATGCTGGGGTCCATGTAATGGTTGCACAAGAACTACATAATGTAGCAATGTAGCCCTTGCATAATTCTACTGGCAGGTCATTGTGATTGACAGAAATTACTTTGCTGGATGATATAATTAAGGTTGGATTTACATGAGGGTAACATTATCTAGGATTTTGTTTCCACATTAACGGCTTTGTCACCGTATTTCTGTTTGTATTTTTTTTTTTTGGGTGGGGGAATGAGTAATAAGGGGTACTAATGTACCCCATACTCATTCCCCTGGGGGGTGGCTATATGGGGGCCACCTTATTATAAAGCAGGCTTACAGATTCTGATAAGTTCCCCACAAGAAACCCCACATCCTTTTGGGGAACAAATATAGGGATGAGGCCCTATTCCCCTCAACCCGGGGACAAGGTGCCTTGTAAGGGAGTGGGCAGCTTTGTTTCCCTGCCTCTACTCGCATTACAAATGACATCCACGGATGTCTGCTGTTTGTAAACTGACCATCTGTGGATCATATTTGGTCAATTACATCACCCGTGTTTCTCGACTTGTTTGTTTAGAAACAGAAGCCAAGGTTCAGATGGGCAAACTGGCCTACTTTTGATTTTTGTTCAACCCAAAGCTTATCTCTACCCACCACCTATGCCTTCCTATAGGCCAGTGGGGCCTTTCATAAGATTTGCTAGCTAGGGGATATGAAGCTAATGGACTGTTCTGAAAAGATACAATATACTAATGAAGTCACCTGGTGGTCTATACTGGGTCAGTAGCCAGTGTATCACAGCCAGAAAAGCCACAGGTTTGCTTTGGAATTAAGGACTGCAATCTACATTCAATATAACACCAGAGAGATGAACATCTAAGGATAAACAAATATCCCAGATGTTTTTGCTTGAGCATATTTATCCCTAGACATTATTGGTTAAGCATATTTATGTGGCCTTTATTTAGTAGTCCTTTACTTCTCATTTAGTGCTATAGTTACCCTTCTTTGTTACATATTATATTTATGCCATATAGTGACTAGCTCTAACACTGTTTTCTAGTCTTCTTTTAGTTGACTCCTTTAACATTTCTATTTTTAATTAATCTAGATTACAATTTAATCTAAATGTATGCACAAAAGGCATTTCTATTAATTTGGCTATGCTTGCCTCCAATCTCAGACTGAACTCTGCTGCACTGTTGTATTTTAATGTTACACTCAATCAACTTTGTCTTGGGTGATGTTTGTCTGCCCTTGCCCATCCCCTGCTGCTGTTTCACCTTATCACCTTAACTTATCAGAGGTTGACAACATTTTGGTTTCTTCCTCTTGTTTTATTTATTTGCGTGCAAACATTGCTTGTGTCAGCATCAGCATCCTCCTGTGAGCCAAAAGAACAGAAGCTTTAAATTCAAGCTATAAATTGTTAGTTTGTAACATGGAAACAAGTGACCTTAATTTAATTAAGCTGGATGTCAGCAATTTTCCGAAAGCTTTTTAGACTACATTTCCAGAGAAGTTCTCAGTTCTATCTTTATTTTATGTTTGCATATAATCTGCCGTGCTGTAGCGTACAAAATTGGATGCTATAAAGCACACTCAAAGTCAGACCAACTAGATGGTTGATTGAAATGTAGCCCAAAGCCTTTCATTTAAGTAAGTCAATCAGATAATTGAAAAATGACCATTTCAAAAGTAGAATTCAGTCAGGACAACATGATGGGTTGCACAATTTCTTATTTAAAGCTTAACTTTTTTTTTTTTTTTTTTACATTTGATTAGTCCAGAGATTTTGCTTCTAATGTTGGATACACTATTTCCATATGGCTGCCGGGGATGCTAAACATCTTAGTTGTATTCATGCTAGATACTAGTGTTGGCTTTGATTTTCTGTGGGTTCAGACATTTGTACAGTGAAGAGAGAATTTTGCTCCCCTGCCCATCCATTCAAAACAAAAGTCTTGTATTCTTTTCACAATCATTTTGTGATTGGACAAAGAGAGAATGGGTGAATTAATGAAAGGACTGCCTTTGTCCTATCACAGAATGCCTTGTTGTTTGTGAAAAGAATACAAGACCTTTTCTCGATGGATGATGGGGGAGGAAGGGAGAAAGTGAGTGACTCTCTTTTTTTCTGTTCAAGCAACAGAACTCACAGCAGGAGTGCATGGAGGTTTAAAGATGACAAAAGTATCTGGCATGAATACGGTTATGATTTTTAGCATCCCTATCAACTATCTTGACATAGTATAGCCGATGTTAGAGGTAACTTCCCTGGACCAATCAAAAGTTGAAAATGTTTTGATTGCTTTTTTCCCTGGAGTTCAGCTTTAATATTATTATTATACAGGATTTATAAAGTGCCACCAGTTTGTGCAGCACTGTACAATATAAGGAAGACATTACAATACAATTCAAGACAAGATGGTAAGGAGGGCCCTGCCCATGAGGGCTTACAATCTAAAAGGGAGTGGCAAGTGATACGTGAGGAGGCAGCTGTGTGCCGATGAATTGTATGAGAACGTGATACCTTAAAAATTCATATTGTGTTATTAAGTATGGACAACTTGGAAGTATACTATTACAAAATGTTAGATAATGCCCACTGAGAATTAGCTGTATTGCACCAGTCAATCAAACCCATTTTTGTCAGCAATCTGGTGATCTGGAACCCTTTCTCTTGCCTGTTGAGCTTCATCACATCATCAATTAGGTTTAAAGGACAATTGCACCTTTGTTTTAAAAATAATACTGTAAAAAGCCGAGCGTCAGAATATAATGTACACAACAGGAGATACATTCAACCACGCTGTTAACATTCAACCATGTGTATCCAGCTTGAGCTTTAGCTAATCTTCATATGTTTGTATGCAATAATAGCAACAACAAAAAAAGTATGACATACGCAAGTATAGAAACATTTGAAATTCATATTATACTTAAAGGTAAACACTGCATGACTGTTGTATCATCTTTCTTAATTCTACAAAAGGCTCATACTTGTCATGCTTTCACATGTTCAAAAGTTGCTTTATAAAACTGCAGATTTCACCTGAGTTTACGATCATTTGTTTTTGAACTTTTGATCACAGTAAATCTTCAGCTACAGCTCATCTAGGGATGAGTAGAGTTGTTTAGCCAAACTATATTTTGCCTTGCGGTAACTTAGTCCAAAGTAACCTCAAATGTCACCATGCTGCTTAGACTAAATATCCAAAAAAGTAATGTAATCACCTTGTCAATGCTGACATGATGATCAGTGGCTATGTTAATATACAAAGTCAACCCTATTCTTAATCCTAAACCTTGGTTTCTAACAAAGTCATGTGATCCCCATATTGGTGCTGAAATGATGAGTGCATGGCTTTTTCTCATAAACAAAGCCATTTAACACCAACTCAGTGCCAATCTCTAGATCTCCTGTAAGCAAGGGAGTCTCTGCAATGAGGCTGTCTGAGGTGGTATCTCAATGGGTCACATGGGGGGAGCAGGTTTGCCTTTCTGGCCAGAGCATCCCAGGTTGCTAAGTGCTCTGGCAACCTGTGATGCTCTGGCCAGCGTCCTGCCCTGGTATTATTATTATTATACAGGATTTAAATAGCGTCAACAGTTTGCGCAGCTCTTTACAATATAAGGAAGACATTACAATCGCAATACAATTCAAGACCAGATGGTAAGCAGGGCCCTGCCCGTGAGGGCTTACAATCTAAAAGGGAGGGGCAAGTGATACAGGAGGAGGTAGCTGTGTGGGGATGAATTGTTTGAGATTGTGATGGTTGAGTGGTTAGTTTGAGGTGTGATAGGCTTCCCTGAAGAGATGAGTCTTAAGGGATCGCCTCAAGGCCGTCAAAGTGGGAGATAGATGGACAGGTTGGGGTAAAGGGTTCCAGAGGATTGGAGAGACTCTACAGTCTTGAAGGTGAGCATGGGAGGAGTTGACGTGGGAGCAGGAAAGCAGGAGGTCTTTGGAAGAGCGGAGAGGATGGTTAGGGTGATACTTTGAGACAAAGTAGAGGGATTGGCAGAGGGGGGTTGCAGACACTATGCGGTTGTTTAGGTGAATGAGTCTAGCAGCAGCATTCATGATAGATTGAAGGAGGGATAACCTGGGTAGAGGTAGGTCAATGAGGAGGGAGTTGCCATAGTCAAGACGAGATCATTGGTTGCAGGGAGATGAGCAGGATGCTGTGATTGGCATCCCATCCAGCTCCTGGCAACCAGGGATGTCAGTGAGCTGGGCGGGATGCCAGGAAGAGTCAGGCCCAGAGGTAGCAACAGCCAACCTCCCCCCATAACATCTGTCACCAGCAACCCTTCCTTCGGGCACAAAGGCAAAACCCAAAAGAGACCAGTATATGCAATATTACAGTTGGAAGGTCTACATCTGAAATGCATTTAATGCATACACTGTATAACAGAAATGGTTAAGATACATAGATAAAGATCAAGTAAAGTTCAGCAAGTGCTGCCATCATTTCTATCAAGACCACTTCAACAATAGTTACTTATTATTATAATATCATATTACTCCTAATGGTATTATAAAATTTCTGTTTTGTAAAATGACATCAATATATCGCTAAGTGCAGGTAAGTATAAATAGTAAATATGATTTCTATGGCATCAACATTATTAAATGCTTTTGTAGACTGAAACAATGTATCATGTAAATTGCTTTGGTCTGTTGCTCTACATCTTAACAAATGTCTCATTTCATTTTATCCGATTTTCCCAGTGATTATTTTTTCTCACATGTTGTAACATCTGCAATGTCAAATTTGGAGCATTATTTGATCAAAGATAGCTACCCTGACTCTAAGTGACCTCTCTGAAAAGCAGTGCAGATAATAGTTTGCAACCAGAATAAAGTATTCCTTGACAGCATCAATTTATTTCTGGTTGCCTTTAGCCTGTATCTTAAAATAAAGAATTCTTAGGTCCTGTATACTGTATTCTATGATAAATAAACTACTTACACAAAATTACTGGTAACTGAAACCACTGTTTGTAATCCTAATTTGACAATATTAAAATTGTTTTTGCTTTATTTGTTTGTGTTTAATAAATATCTGTAAATTGTACTAAGCTGCCTTTAGGTTAGCAGGTATAGCGTGTACCCCTTGTAGAGCACTGAAGGAGCCACTGACCAGTCATAAGGTGTAAGAGAGGGCAGAGCAAATTGTATGGCTACTGGAATCCTCTAAGCATCCATTCACATTATTGTGCTTTATTAAGGCAAGTGTGTTATGCTGCACCAGAAAAGGGTCCATGTAGCAGTATGCTAGAGCCGCTCTGTAGCCAGGAAGGATCCTGACAATATTGTTGGGATCCACCCCACTACCTGACAGCTGGCTCTGCCTCTGTAGAGGCAGAGCCAACTGTGCCCACCCCTCCCTGTCCATTCCTCCAGTCAGCGATGGAGGAACGGAGAGGGGAGGGGGGAATCTATGTGGGGAGATGATCAGGAACTGAGCGATCAGCGGTATGTGATCGCTTAGTTCTCAATCAATGAGCCAATGTGTGACAGCTTCATTGTCACATCGGCTGTAATTATGGGGACGAGTGTATTCCGCTGTCCCTATAATTCTCCCTTAATAGTCCTGGCATTTATTTTTGGCAGATGGAAGTCTGAAGCAGCAGCGTATTTATTTCCATTGGTAGATGTTTTAGTTGTTATAATGTCTTTTTTTTTGTCTATATTTATTCTGCTGTAATCAACTTTGTCCTATGATTGATTGCTTGATTACACTTTCAGCCTTATTCTATTCAGCAAAGGGCAGTCACCCATACTGATCCTGCTACAGTAAACTTACATTTGATTGGCCATTATTCATTACTACACTTTTCACAATATAATTTCCCTTTGCCATGCTGATGTGTCCAATGCATTTTAAGAATGGCCCTAGAACTCATTGGGGTTGATTTACTAACCTTATAAACACACCACAAACATGTATACACCTCTGTAGTGTGTTCCCTCCCAGCATGATCTATGGGTGGAATCTAAACACCTTTGTAGTGTGTACACACCCAGCAGATCTGTTGTGCAAAGCCTTGCATGAATTGCAAGGTGATGTTGTGTAAATTAGCTCTATGTTGTGTTGCTTGCGTTGATGAATGCAGGAATGTAAATGCATGAGCTAACCATTTTTGTCTAAACTGTGAAGCAGCATTATATATGCATCATGTGCATGATTTTTCCATATATGGCAGTAGTAGAAATATGCTTTTAGAGACTTTTTGGTTGATAAATACGTTTTGCTGTGTGAAAATCACACGCACCTGGTGCGTGCGTTTAGGTTAGTAAATCACCCCCTTTGTCTCTAAACTAATAAATGATGTACATGACTAGCAGTGACTCAATATATCTTGAGACCCTAAGAATTTTTTCTCTTAACTTTACTTTCTCAGTGTGCCAAGTTTTGTACTGTGACCTGCAGACCTCTATGTGTCTTCCAGGCAACTGACATGCATACATTTTATTTTCTGTTGATTCTGGATGATTGAAAGAGACAAGGTTTGATGAAGAGTGAAACAAAGATATAGGAGGGTTATTGTGTAAGGTGACATTTACAGCGGAGCATACGAGTGTTTATATTGTCAAGGGAGAAATTAGATAATGTTATTTGCAAAATGTTTGCTTCAAGGAATAATTTTGTCACTATCTTTTTGTGTAACTTGGTATTGTTATGCCCAGCTGTGATAGAGCATGTCAGAGTTATTGATGAAAAATATTTAGGTAGGTCTGTACTGATAATGTGTTTATTTTATTGTACATATTTGCTTGTGATATATTTTTGTAATATTTTATTGTGCTTTTATTTGCAGTTGATCTTTAGCTACACATGCAAATGAGGTAGGGGAGGAAAGGGTAAGAACCCCTGTTACATGTTTGTTGCTGCCTCTGTCCCTGCTGTGTAGATTCACTATATTTGCCCTGGTGGTGACAATTGGCACTAGGAGAGCAAGTGAGGGTAAATTAAAAATTTGTCACCGAAGCGGGAGGCAAGGGGACACCATTTTCAGTGACAATTAAACAAGTGAGGATTCTGCTCACTTTGCAAAGATTTCCTCTTATTAACCGTTGTACCTCCAGGGCAGGAAGTGAAGAGAAATCTCCACAACAGAAGACAGAAAATAACCCTTTCCTGCTCTACCCTCCAAATGTTTTAGCTTTATATACACTTCATACTTCTATCACTGATCTAAAATAAGTATTCCACTCAGGAGCTTTGACATTCCTCTTTCATCCTTCTTACAAATCAGTGTTAGAAAAAGTATGGAAGTCAAAGATCCACATATCTACAAGGCACTAAATTAATATTTAACAAGTGGTCAGCAATGACAACCTACTGTACATATTTAATTTAAAACTTTATTTTCAGAAGACCAAGGAAAGGCAGAGGCTCCAGTACTGAGTGTACTAGTGATTTTCTGCATCATTGTCTATTAAAAAATTAATTTTACACAGACCCAGTGTACAGTGTGTTAAGAGATGCTGATATTTTGGGCTGTCTAGTATCTTGGAGGTTTAATAAACCGTACTCCACTCAGCCCCCACTAATATAGCTCAACTGTTGGCACAGAATGTCAGTGCATGTGCAAACTGCTGATGTGAGATACAAGTGCATTAATAAATGTTCCTGTATTAGACATGTAAGCCTGCCAAAAATTTGGTTCATTTTGTTTCTAATTTTTCATTCTTTCAGGTTTCAGGTCCGAACAACATTTCATTTTTTTAATTCAGATCTTTCAGAATGTTGTTTTAGTTTCAGATGGGGTTGTCAGATTGGCCAGAAAACAGTTATGTGTAAAAATTTAGCTTAATTTAGAACAAAATTCGGATGATTTCATAAGAGAACATTTGGATTTGTTTGCACTCAGCCTCATTGGCATTCAGACATTCGGATGAATCTGGATGCATTTGAAAGGAAGCAAATTTTACATATCTATACTGTATATCTTTTTATATCATCTCCAACTTTTTAAGTGAATCTAGATATTTTGCATACAAATACAAGTGATTTTTTCACTGTGTATTTGTTCAACAGAATATATATA
>NW_017307337.1:450107-502310 GCF_000935625.1 Nanorana parkeri
ATAATCATAGTTTAAGGTAACAAAAATAGGCACCAATTTTACTACTTGTTTTGAGGATGGTAAGCTATTGTTTCTTTTGTTGTAGACAAAAAAATATTTAAAAAAATAACTTCATGTAATCCTAGTATATGGTCGTGTTATCATAATACCTTTTGTTTTAAAACTAAGGTAAATAAAGGAAACCGGGTTTTAGGAGAGCAAACATCCTAAAGTTACAAACTCCTTCAGATGTGGGAAAAGATATTGCCAACTAACATCTCTTGAAGCAAAGGCATAAGGAAGGCAGCATGAATTCTAGTCTAGTGCATACTACCAGTGACAAAGGATCGATTTTGTAATTATTTCCCCATTCTTATATTTTAATTAGTCTCTTATAAGAAGGAAGAGTCAGCTCAGCAGTGTATAATTTAATGCACTGGACATATTATTATTAACCAGTAATAATAATAATAGGACCAGTAGAACATTGCTATGAACTCATCCTGGATCTAGAGTTTATGCAACACTTCTGTTTCAGAAGATATCTGCTGCCACACAAATATATACTGTAATTACTGCAGGGACTATATAGATAAATGTGGATAATACAGTATACTCTCTGTGAGAGATGTGACAAATATACACGCTTTTTTTTTTTTAAATAGTCATCCTGGAAATGTGGTATGTATGGATTTAGATATTCAAGCAGAACTACCCCATCTCTTGATATGCAGATCTTCTCCTTTCTTCTGCTCCTTGTGACATTCTACAGATGCTTTTGAGAAGGTAAAATATTCAGCAAGTGTGGTAAATCGTTCCAGCTTTAAAAAATGTAAAGTCCAACTTAATCTTCCTGTACCATATGTGACCTTTTAAATGTAGCATTTTGTTACTAAGTGTCTGTAAGTTCTTCTGTGTTGCTGTCAGGTGGTGTTAAAATAGTTTATTTTTATAAGGAAGTTTATATAACAGTAGATAATAGTAGTTTGATGGCAGACTTGCATTGAAAGGACAAATGATAAGTATATCATGGCACCTTTTATGTGTGTCCATCATCATCTCACTAATCTTTATTGAACTGATGGATAGTAATTACTTCAGTTGCAGGAACCAGCCACAATCATAACTCTTGTCAACCATAACACCTCAGCAGTTAACTGAATGACATTAGTAATAAATGTCCAGACAGGCTCAAGAAGAAGATTTGATTTATGTTACTTTGATGATGTTGCTTGGACATGTACCATCTAAATATCTAATCTAAACAGAACTGGAATTAGCGTGCAAAGCAAAATAAAATACAGATGTAATAAAAAGGCGAGATGGCCATAAGTACCTTATTCTTTGCTTCAGACATGCATAGAAAGGATATACCGTATATACTCGAGTATAAGCCATCCCGAATATAAGCCGAGGTACCTAATTTTACCACAAAAAACTGGTAAAAAATATTGACCCGAGTATAAGCCGAGGGTGGGAAATGAGGCAGCTACTGGTAAATGTACAAAATGAAGATAGATACCAATAAAATTACATGAATATTTATTTAAAAGAAAAACAATAACCTAGCTCTGTAAGTGGAAAAGGGGGTACAGGGCTACATATCATGTACTACGGGTCATTTAACCCATTCATATTAGCAGACGATAATTGTAAATCTATTGTTCAGTGCATTCTATATGTAGTATATAGTACATGTACATATAGAGTGCCTGCAACAATACATTTACAATGATCCTCTGCTAACATGAATGGGTTAAATGATCCATAGTACAGGGCTACATACAGATCATTTAATACATTCATGTTATTATGTATTGTAAATGTATTGTCTGCACTGTATTAGCAGTATATACTCTATGTAGAGTATATACTGCTAATACAGTGCAGACAATACATAATTGCTTAATAAATCTCCCCCCCAAATCTGCCCTCACTCACTGTGTCCGTGTGCCGGAGAGAGCAGGGACGAGTCAGCGGCGCGCTGGTCCAGTGGGAGGAGCTCCAGGTGGGGTCCTAATTTAGCTGACTTAGAGGTGCCTGCCAGCTAAATTAGAACCCCACCTGGAGCTCCTCTCGCCTGACCAGCGCGCCGCTGACTCATCCCTGCTCCCCTGCTCCTGACTGGCCGCTGCGGGGTTTTTTTTTTTTCTTCTTACTTACCTCGCCGAGCGTCGCGTCACTGCTGCTCCGGTGGGCGGCGCTCCGAGCAGGGTCATCTGGCAGTCTCCGGCCACCTAAATTAGGACCCGGAGACTGCCAGATGACCCCGCTCGCAACGCCGCCCACCGGAGCAGCAGTGACGCGACGCTCGGCGAGGTAAGTAAGAAGAAACCTAACCAGCTTGAGACGCTGACTCGAGTATAAGCCGAGGGGGGCACTTTTCAGCACAAAAAATGGGCTGAAAAACTCGGCTTATACTCGACTATATATGGTATGTGGTAATTGAACAACATGGCAGTATAAGAATATATATATATTTTTGCCATTATGACATACCCGTTGCTGCATTTTTATATAGATATAATTTAGGAGGCAGCATAAAACACCTGTATTCCTTAAAGTAGAACAAGGGCCTCCCAATAAAAATGTTGTGCTGCATTACTTATAAGTGTATCTGTGTTTACAGTTTTTGCTTAGTCCTCCTCCAAAGTCCCACAAACACCTGCTGCTCTTGTCAGAGAAGTCCATGTAATAACTCTTCCTGTGGTGGTACCGCAATGATGCTGGACTGCTCCTGAATTATAAGAAGAGTTTCCACTCTCATGTAGGCTGTGCCTGCTTGCACTATAGTGGGATGAGAAAATGTTGCAGACGATGTGCCTATTCGCATTGTCACTGCTGATTCACAAGCCTGTAGCTCCCTGGTGCCCATCATTTGACTTTTCAGTGCTCAGCATGCAGCTTGCTGTACTCAAGACCTAAGTCACACCATTCCAGGCTTGTTCAGGAGCAATGAAAACTGTTCCTCTAACAGCTATGTTCCTGCTAGTCACACTGCAACTAGGCACCTCTTCCCCTGTCAGACTCTTCCTCTTTAAAGTCTTCTCCTCATCCCCCAGTCAAAGTACTTTTCTGCCCATGTTTTCCCTAGTCAGATAACCCCCAGCCACCTGTCTCCCGGTCAGACCATTCCTCTCCCTCCTCTTCAATGATGGCCAGCAGCATTTAACCCAGCATCATTTAATTCACTTCCTTAAGCCCCAGCTGTCATGGACACATACCGCTAGGTGTGCTTCAGCAAATTTACAAAAACAATGGTATTATGCAGCTCTTCAAACAAGTCAGGGCATGCACTTCAAGCAAGATTGCAATTTATTTTGGATCTTTTTCCATTGAAAAACTTTTTTTTATTTTTCCCTTGCGGTTTGTGTCTGTTGATTGCAAATGCAGGTGAAATACATCTTGAATTTTGTATATATATTGGGATTGGTTTTGTAACAGGGCTTCTAACTGCTGGAAAACATTTGCAATGTAATGTGAGTGCAGAGTGTCTTCAAATCATAGGACTGGCAGATAATGAATGTGCCGCTACATAAACTAAATCTGCCACAAGGTGATCTTAGTCTTCTGGGTTGAATTGCGACCATGTTATTCAACCCACTTCCTATGAGCCATTGGTTTCATGGGGTGGCATCACTCAGTCTGCAACCAAAGTATACCTTTACTGAGCAGTGCTAACTTGCGCCTAATTAATGTCCTCATGCTTTTACTTGTAGCTTTAAGAAGTTTGTCATGAGAAAGCATATGGGAAAACAGAAATAAGTATCTCCATCAGAATATCCTCCAAAAACATTTCAAAACTGATGTGATACAGTATATGCATTTAGGTATATCAAATTATATTTAGACATATTTCCAAATTAAAATTAAAAAAATATTCAATAAAGCTTTCAGGATATATTTCTGTGGTACCCTTCACAACTTATCAAGTCAGTTCTACATGCAGTAAAAAATGTGTAAAGGTTCATTAGTTTACAACAACCGATCAGATTTCAGCTTGCTATACTCAAGTAAGGAACAGCAGATATGGTTACTATAGGCTTCTGCCCTTGAACTACCTTTATAAATAAGCTGAGCTTACACAACTTAAGTGTTCTCTGTTATTTCCGCTTGCCTGTGTACAAAGCATTTTGTAAGTTCCAAAGAAATGGGTCCACAATGTTCTCTGCTAGACCAAAGGTTTATTTAGCAGAACAGAAGCGTAGCACAATCAGACATCAAAGTAAAGAGCCTTAACGTATTTCACAAACCAGATGCTGACTCATAAGGAAGCAGAATCTTTCTTGTGTACAAAGCATTTTGTGTTTATTAAAAAATAATATACCAACCAAAGAATGTGTTTCCTCCGAACTCCATATAAGATAAAGGGGCACTTAAGAAATACTATTCATTAATTTGTTTCTAAATACAAACATAGGATTTCTGAGCTGGCATAGAATGGGTGCTCTTATGTAGCCCCACAAAAATCCCTGCATACCTACCTTTTAGAACCAATATGAACCCTTTTTTCTATTGGGAGTTTAAACATTATCTAGAGAACTTTTCATAAACAAGATTAATTCACAAGGGCATGTTGACAAAATGATGTTGCCTGTAACCGTGTGATGAGATAATGTTCTTTTCTTCACTTATCACTTGTGTCATTGCTATGGGGCTTTTGTGAATAAGTGGAATTAAGAAATACAAATTATGACAATTGTTAGCTGATTGCACAATTGTTCTTTTTGATACTAACCTCTGATTTATTGAAAATAGGACGTTGTTTAAACACGGTTTTACTAGTTTACTTTTTGTTATTTTCGAACCGTTGGTTAATGAAAGTTATTTATTCAGTTATGCTGAAAAAGACATGCCAATAGTTAGAGTGTATGTAAATACTAACAACAAACTTCTCTTATTTGTTGCCTTTTGTTCTGTTAAATATACTATTAAAAATATTTTGTTATCTATTCCTTAAGTGCAAAAAATACCTGTTGATCTTGTCAGAAATTTAGAGATGTCCTTTGTCCTCCGCATACTTCCTGTGTTATCTCAAAGAGTTTGCTATGCCCTCCTAGTTGTTATGCTGGTGAACAAAATGATTAGCCTTTATTTTGTAGAGATCTGAGAATGGGAGTGACTGGGTAGTTTAGCATGACACACTGAGCAGAGGTGTCAATACTCAGTCCATAAAAATGCATCTGTTGTCAGCCCACAAAAGGGCTTAAGAGTTGAGTGCGGTTTTGGTAGATCAACAGATCACTCTTTGGAGGACACAGCTTCTTATTTAGATGATCACCTATTGGGTATAGTGCCACCTGCAGGCGGCGTAAGACCGTAGATATAACTAAAGTGATCTCAAAAGGCTGAAAACCCTTCCGTCCATCCCTCCACACTCTGTTCCTATTCATAGCATCTAGGACCTCCTTGGTGAGTGACACCTTTACTCCAAGAGAAGGAGTTTGTACCAGTGCTAACTTAGTCGGTCAGAGATACTATTAAAATTGTGGATTCCTCTGCCATGGCAGTTGACATGTCAGTGTCTTTTGTGACTCATTAACCAAAGCATTCCACTAAGGTTTTTCACTACCACTCATTTTTTTGATGATTCTATCTAAAGAATGGAAGCTCTAAACTCCGGAGTTTGTTTGCTACAGCAATTTTCAATGTATTACCTTTTTGAGGAGAAGATACTTAAAAGTGGACATCTCCACCTGTTTTTGATCCTCCAGTTTCCCAGTTAAACAGGACCATTGTTATTCCAGTGGAGGATAGGAAGGCGGAAGCATTCACTAGATCTACGTACACAATTGCAGGAGACTTGCTGTATCCAGTTTCTGCATCGATAGCATCAAAGCTTATTTCACAAACTTTACCAGAGTGGGCAAAACGTATACACAGAGGTCTAGTGGGAGAACAAGTTTCACATGTTTATGTGGATTTCGAGAAGTAGATGTTACGCAGCTTTAAGTACATGTGCGATGCAGCTTTGGACTTAAGATCATTGCTCTCTAGACTGTCAGCTTTGCCTGTGGTAATTTGCAGGTTACTTACCTTCTTGTCTCAGCTCAGGAAGGCCAAAGTTTACAGGTGCAAATCTGGACTGACCTTTTCAGCACATAAGCATTTTTTTCATTCACAAGGAAATTCAGACATGGGCACTAAGTCCTCTGAGCCTTCTAACACCACAGGGGGTAAGTATCCCAAGTTCCCTGAGAATTCCTCCTCCACATAGTTTTGTTCCCACCTGTTCAGCTCAAGGTGAAGGGATGACTTCTATAATTTGTGGATTATTGGTTAACCCATGTGATGGACAAATTTCACACACACTCTCTGCAAATGTTTTTTTACTTCAAACATGCACCTTTTAAGTATATTAGGGAGATCCACTGAGTAGGTAGCCTTGCCTTACATTCTTTGGATGAAGTCAGGATGATTAGGGTTCATTTGAATGCCACATCTGTGTTTAGGTGGTCAGATTCCCTGTTTGTGGTTGTAGATGGCCCATCTAAGTGCCTGCAGTGTCTACTGCTGCTATTGCATGCTGGATCCGGCAATCTATTGTCCAAGCCTATGCTATCAAGCATGGAGAACCAAAAGGTTCTGGTTACAGCTCTCTATGAGAGCAGTAAGTGAGTCCTGGTCTTTCTGTCATCAAACAATAATCTGTCAGGTTTTTAAGATGGCCACATGATCACAAGTTCATACAATAGGTTCACCAAGTTTTATAGGGTGGGTGTGGTAGTATCAGCTAAGGCAGGGCCGGCGCTAGCGCAAGGCAACATGGGCACTTGCCTTACGGCGCCAGGGAACAGGGCGGAAAATTGACAGTCGGCCGCCCGGCATAAGTCCGGCTCCGGCCGTCCGATCGAGACCAGTGTGGGCTGCCGCTGCGGGCGGCATCTGAAGGACGAGTCCCGGCCGCAGCGGCGCTGACCTGTGCAGTCTCAGTGACAGTCTCAGTCTGTCTCGTCCTTGGCTACGTCAGTGAGTGACGTAAGTGGCCCCGCCCCTGGTTCCCCTGGCCGCTCAGCTGCATGTGAAGGAGCGAGGACACAGGATGATATGGGGCACAGGATGATATGGGGCACAGGATGGCATGAAGACACTGGAAGACATGAAGACACAGGATGGCATGGCGACACAGGATGATATGGGGCACAGAAGATGGGACCATGGGAGACGCGGCCCCGGCCAGCAGAGGCTCCAGCAAGATGCTTCGGTGGCTGGAGGAAGAAGAGGCATGTCCTGGAAGCAGGCTGGGGAGCTGCAGGTAAGAGGAACAGCATGTGTGCAGGGAAAGGGACTCTCCACAGCCCATCATATATTGGTTTTACATTTTATTCTTTCCTGCCCTGTTGTAACTATTTTACGGCATCCTAGTAGGTGATGTTCTAAGCAAAAGCAGTGTCCTCCAATGAACGAAAGAGAAAATAGGATTTTGTATACTCATCATAAAATCATTTTCTCTGCTTTCATTGGAACATTTGTAAGGTGTTTAACCCCAACCAGTAGTTAAATTAAATATAAATATTAAAGCATGTCTCTTCTGAGTACCCACATACACAGTAGCTGCAGCCCACTGCAAAAATATAGCACAGCATCAACAAGCCTTTTGTATAGCCTTGTGCAAGGTCAGACTCTGTTCCTGCCATGCTGATCATTTCATGTAGTAAGCTTTCATGTGGCAAGCTTTGTTATCCTCACTATCAAGTTAATAGACACTGCCAATGTATATAACTAGTAACGTGTACCAGTTCATTGAATAATAAAAGTAAAGGATAGAAAAAGCAAAAATAATGAATAAAAAAAACACATGCACATATTTTTCCAACACATTTGTATTCTTTAGGAATAGGGCAAGTTTGGAAACATGACAGTTTTATGTTACAGAAGTGATATCTCAATTGTTGGCATATGACTTATGTGACAGGAGAGACATTTATCCTGTCTATATGCACATTTAGATATCATTAATAGATGTACAGGTATAAGCAGCTGAAGTTATATGCAGTCAGGGGAATTGGTAAAGTTTTTAATACCCGGGGCATCTTTGGGCATCTATACTAAAATGTCCTGGGGCTATTAGCATACCATGATAAAAATGTAGATGAGGCTGATTTTGTCCTCCTATATCATCTCTTTTCTATCTTTTTTGCATGCGTTCTTTCCCATTTAGTACTGCACATCTGTAGAACTGAGCCACTAATCCTTTGGTGTTTGACACCTCCCCAAGGCCAGAGAAACAACACAAAAAGACATCCAAAAGCACCTTGCAGAGCCACCGCTTCCATCACGCCTTACATTGTTACTTTTTATTTAAGCCATAAACAAATAATATTGCTACTTGGGAAGCACTTCCACCAGAATTTAAAAATACTATTAAAGAGGAACTTCACCCTTTTCTTAAAAATGACAACAAAGGCACCGTTAGAAATGTTTAGTTGTGCCAATTGATAAGCAGATGCTTCTAAATATTTGCAAGCACTTTATTATTTGCATAGTTTTTTTTTTTCTGCCCATTCTTCTCACAGTGGGCATTTTCATTAAGGGCATATTAAATCTCACAAGATTTTGCCATTTACAAGTAAGATATTCCAGGTACTGGTGATGTAGCCTTCCTAGGATGCATATGTGAGGTCAGGGCTACATCAGTAGTGCCTCGCTCAATCAGGAAGCGGAAAAACAATAATTGTAAGTAAAAGCAAACATTGTTTTAACTAATAAATGTAAGATTATTTAATATCCACATGCAGAGCTGCATGCTGCTGTGACTTTTATTGAAAGGAGGTAAAGGTCTGCTTTAAGAATAAATCTGGGCCCAAGACTTTTATAAACATATATTATTATCTGAAAAAATGACTAAAAACTGTAATATTATGACATTCATGATACTGAGATTGTAATATGCATATATTGGTTACTATGGGTAACTGCTCCAGATTCTGTTTGCTCCAGTTTTGATAAATTCCCCTTTTTATTTTTTCATCATATATACAGTTTGAGTTTGCTAGCAGGAGGTTGGAATGTTTTAGAGGAAGCATTGTACTTCTGCTTGTATACCTTGGCTGGTGATTGATAGGCTGAGATTGCGTGCATATAGAATTTAATTCCCCTTTATGGACAATGCCTGCATGGATACCCAGGTTCAGGATCTAAAATCCTTCTAGTGCAATATCACATTTAAAGGTGCTACATATAATAAAGCAGAATCTAAAATCAATTTTAAACTGAACATCAGCTGATAAAAAATCTTCAAAAAGGCTTCATCCCTGCTGGATAGCTAGTCTTTAAAGGAGAACTATGAGATGAGTGATTTCCACTCACCTCATAGTTCTAGCCGACCTGTGACAATGAGACTGTCACAGGTCGGCTCAGTAGATCAGGAGGTGAGCGAACACATACCGGGTTCACTCACCTCTCGATCCTGTCATGGCTCTCTGCCGTGACAGGGGAAGAGGCTGGATTCCCCTCTCCCCTGTCCGATCCTCCAGCGCTGACTGGCGGAACGGACGGGGGAGGGGGCGGGTACAGCTGGCTCTGCCTCTAGATAGGCAGAGCCATCTGTCACTCACGCATCTGGGCGGATCTCGACATCCATGTCGGGATCCGCTGCGGCGTCTCAGTATACCGCGAGCTACAGCTGAGTAGCTCAGTATACTGAGCTTATGGTAACGGGAGGACCCTAGTTTGTGTCCTCCCGTTACCCTAAGGAGAACTATGGGGAAAAACACTGACCCCATAGTTCTCCTTTTTAAGGAGGGTGGCAGCACAGTGTGGCTACCAGAGAGGGTGACAGTGGGGACAGGAGGAAAATAACAGAAAAATACAGAGATGGAGTGGTTGAGGAGAAAAGGAGCCCAACCAGAAAGATAACCGCATGTCAGATCAAAGTGGTAAGACTTTGGATAGGCTTGGAGAGGGATACTGCATTTGTGTGAACATTATGATTGCCCAGCAAGTATCCAAGTACTACGATTAATGACGTGCTTTAATAACCAGAGGGTATTGACATTGAATATTTGTTAGACTAAAACTTTCTTAGGCATAATTCAGTCAGCCACAGTAAAAGTCAAAATAACTCTTGGCACTAATGATTATCATCACACAATCCTCCAGGAGTAGTCTTTCTTGTAAATATCCACAGCTTTTGGAGAGGCTGCTCGTCAAAGAGACTCTGGGGTTCTCATCAGATACATAGACAAAAGCAACAAAGCGCCACCTCCTTGTGTGAAATCTTTTTTTATTTGAATAATAAAAACGGTTATAAATATTTACAATAATACAATTTCAGTCACGCTTGTCAATAAGAGACCACAAGATCAGTGTCTAAGGATTGTTCCGCTACGACTGCGTATAAATAGCTGCCTCCGGTCATATCACCATACCATCGTGCCACCGGCTGCTTTTAGGCTACATCTACGCGTTTCAGGGGCATACCCCTTTCCTCAGAATCACCCGTGATTCAGCGTTCGGCTCACTTCACTTCGGCTGGGTTATTCACTCGGCTGCCTTCAGCAGCTTTGTGAATAACCCCCTTAATAATAGCGAGAGACTGAGGCTTATAAATACTATCTAGCTATTTATAACCATGTTATCCAAGGATCAATTAACTGGCTATTTCATGTGAAGTAGTTGAAGTATAATATTTAGTGCTAACTGAACATTTTGTACATCTATACAGTGTATCTCTATTATACAATAATAATTTGAGATTTGCAGACCTCTATTTGTACTTTTTACATTGTAGATTTATATTTCAGTTATAACAACTTAATTATTAGGGGATACCAATGTTGTGTACACCTTACTATTTATATGAATGATATATATATATATATCCTTCATGATGGGTTACACTGTTTGGCCATTATTAGGACAAGCTAATTCAATAAATTATCAGTGACTTGTTGAGCTCAAACCATGTTTTTGAAGCACAGTATAATATTTACAACTAATTAATTGGGAGCTTGGTGGTTTGGATTTACTTACATGGTTAAAAAAGGCAGTAAAGTTTTATTTGTGCATTATTTTAATTCTGCAATTTTGAGAAGGTTCCTTGACCAGACTTATTGTGTGTTACTTGCTTTCTTATATCTTTGATATCTTTAATTATTAATTTTGAATCTTTTAATACTTAAAGTGAGATTAAAGTCAAAAGGTTTTTAAGTAATTCAAATTTTTAATTTCCTGCAGAATCAGCTGGTTCCCTGAGCACTGGCCCTGATATTCTGTTTTAGGGTGGTTCCTTTCCCTTGCACGGTCCTATGGAGCCACCCTTTGTGTGTGCTAGTAAGCTGTGTGTGTCTTTACCCTACTCCTCACTTCTCCCTTCCCCAAGCTAGTAGGACACTTGCAGGAGGCTATGGTGTTACCGAGACTGTGACCTTACACTTCTCCTCCCTATATACTTCACCAAGCCTGCATGCCAGCCTCGTGTGTAAACATGTCTGATGTCACATGATGTCAGACATAAATTTGAGCATGCATGGCCCATCTGCGGCCATATAAAAACCACTGACAGTTTATACAGAGGCAGGTATAGGGGTAGCACCCTCAAAAACATGAGAACACCCACCTCAACAAGGGGGCATGTGGTCCCCTCATCTCCACAATGGGGAAGGAAAGGGGACACTACTGCGCATGTGCAAGGGGAGGAGAACAAAGAGCCGCAATGCAGCCACCATCTTTCCACCATGGTTTCAGCGTATAATACTTTCAGCCTGATTTTGCAGTAGGTATGTTTTGCCCTAACGAGAAGTTCAAGCTATTGAATAGATGTTTTTGTTTGCTTTGATTATGCTGTGACTGCAGAAAGGAAATAACACAAAGTTTGATCAATGACCAAATAGTTTGAACATTTTCTTGATGTCCTGAATGTCAACCACAACACAGACATGTCCAATTATTATCAATGCAGGCAATGTTGAAGATAGCATTTGCAGTAATTGAGATGCAGAAAATTCTGTTCTTGCAATCACAGTAAACTCTTAATGGATGTGACTGCATACCATAAGTAGAATCCAAGGCTAATTTTGATGAACTTTGCATGAATCATTTTTGTTTTTGTAAATCTTGCAAATTCAGAACTTTGTCAGTAGATATTGATGATACAGACATTTAAACACAAATGTGGCTCTTCTAAAGCTTAGGCAAAATTGTCCCTGGTAATCATATTCCAGTGCTCTTTTAAAACATGTTCGTCTTTCCTCTTCTCTTTTTTTCTAAGTCAATCCAGTATGTCTCTTTTCTGCACTGTCATATGGCATTGTGTAGCACATAGGCTTATTTTTAATCAGGCCCTGCATATTTGGAATTAGCCCTAGTTTAAACAATTCTGATTGTAATGAATGTTTCATTTTTCACTACACAGTCATCCTGTGTTGTTTGCATGATTAATTTTGACATTGAAACTTGCTGGGAATATCATGCACAGTATGTACGGCTGTCAAAATGTAGACAAAAAATCTGCTGCACCTTCTTACAGTGTTCCCTACTGAGCAGCAGCAACAAATATAAACAGGATTTCTGTGTGCTAATCAGAATTGCGTATTATCAAAACTGCTGCAAGCTTGTGGAAATACCTTTTATTATTCCCACCCATTTATTTTGGAGCTAGCTTATTGACCAAATTGTATTTGAATTTAATAAATGACTCTTGCTGCCCTAAATTCATTGGTCTAGGATTTTATTTTAGTAATATAGATCATCAAAACCAATCCACATCAGCGCCACAGGATCTAGATTGTAGGCACAACCTACATGTCACTAAATCCCCCATGCTGGATTCTGACTCGTTTACGGAACCACGTCCCCTTCCTCAATCCATATCAATCCAGGTAATTGTTTTCACATGCTTTTCATGGTGCAGTTTTGGCAACTCAGATCTACCTTGCTGTGATTGTCTTGTATTTGCTCACATGCAATAAGGGGAAATACACCTTTAGACAATGGTAATGCTGGGGTATTTAAAGTATGTTGCACAGTCAACAGATGCAGTATGGGAAACATTTTATACTTGTTATTTTATATTTACGACAAATGCGTGAATCCTCTGTACCCTCTTTGCATGCTCTCAAATAATTACTTGTAGCTTGTTCAATTTTTTTTAAATAAAATGTTTTTATTAATTCTTTATTACCCTAGACATTGATAAGATGTACAGTAGGATATATTTGTACCATAAGGAACTTTGAATTAGTTATTATCTAATTATTAGTAAAAGGAATAGTAATGATGATATCAATGCAAGGGATGTACCCTTCTGGTTGTCAGAAAACAAGGTTCAAAACAGACTAGGAAAGCTAAATATAAACATCTCACCAGGGCCTGATGGCTTACTTCTAAATGTCCTAAGGGACGGCTTAGTCTGCTCTTCCTGATTTTTAAAGACTCCTTAATGACTGGAATAGTACTGAGAGATTAGTGTAGTGCAAATATGGTTTGAATATGTAAAAAAGGGTCTAGATATATACCAGGAAACTGCAAACCAGTCAGCCTAACATCAACAGTTTGCAAGGTGTTTGAGGGAATGCTGAAAGCTCTTTTGTGAAAGATTGTTCTGGTCAGACCAATCTGTTAACATTCTATGAGGAAGTGAGCAGTCATTTAAATAAAGAAAGGGCAGTAGATGAAGGGCAGTAGATGTAATGTATCTGGATTTTTGCAAAAGTATTTGACACTGTACCACACAAACATAGGTTTATTGGACTGGTCAACTGTATGTACAAGCAATGATAGCTGGCTTCATGTACAGAGGGTAGTGGTAAATGATTAAGTTCTAATTGGGCTAGAGTTGTGAGTGATGTGCCCCAGAATTAGTGCTGATGCTGTTAAATTTGTTAATAATGACATTAGGTTGGAATTAAGGCTGGGTTCACACCTAGACGTATCGAATATGCGCGTTTCGTGCCGCGTGTTTTTACCGCGATTCGCGGTAAAAACGCGCGCCAAACACGCGTTTCCGAGGGCTACCTGGCTGTATCCCAATGGATAAGCGCCGCAAATACGCCCCAAAGAAGCTCCTGTACTTCTTTGGGCATAGGGCATTTTGCAGCGCGTTCCTACACGCTGTAAAACGCCCAGGTGGGAACCATGCCCATAGGCAATCATTGGTTTTCACATGTTGAGCGTTTTACAGAGCGTAGGAACGTGCTGTAAAACGCCCAGGTGTGAACCTGGCCTAAGAGTTACATTCCTGCTTTTGCTATTGACACAAAATTATGCAGAGAAATAACTTTGGCACAGAATGCGTTAACTTTACAAGGAAAACCTGAATAAAAAAGGAGGTGGGCTGTGATTTGGCAGTTGAGGTAAAATGTTTAAAAATGCAAAGTTATGCATTTTGATTATAAAAATGTGCAGGCAAGATACTCATTAGGAGTGGTTACACTGGGAGAATCATAGTTGGAAAAACATTTGTGGGCCCGAAGGGACCACAGGCTTAATGATAGCAAGCAATGCCAGGTGGCTGCTAGCAAAGTGAGCAGGATACTTGCTTGCATTAAAAAGGGTACTTGTTCGAGGGATAAAACAATACTCTTACTCCTTCACAAAACACTGGTTTGGCCTCATCTTGGTTATGCAATCCAGTTTTGGTCACCCATGAACAGAAGGGACATCCTAGAATTGGAAATGGTCCAGTGATGGCCACCAAAATTAAAAGGATTCTAGAAGAACCATTAAGTAAATTGAACTATTTTAGCTTTAAAGAAGAGGTGCTTAAAAAAAAACATGTTGCTATCTACTAGTTAATCAATGATGATTGTGTGGTCGGTAACAGCTTTTTTTAATTTTAGGTCCTTGACAAAGACACATAGCCACAGTTGAAGGTTGAAGGAAAGGAGGTTTAATATGCAAAAGCTGAGAGGGTTCTTTACAATCAGGGCAGTAAAAATGTGGATGTCCCTTCCCCAAGTAATGGTATCAGCTGGAAGTGTTGACAAAAAAAAAATCCAAAACACTTCTAGATGTCTTTTTCACTGAGCACAATATGCACTATATTGTCAAAAGTATTGGGACACTCCTCCATCATTGGATTCAGGTGTTCCGTGAAATTCCTTGCTACTAAATATTCCACGATCAACTGTTAGTGGTATTATAACAACGTGGAAGCAACTGGGAACAACAGCAACTCAGCCACCAAATGGTAGGCCACGTTAAATTACAGAGCGGGGTCAGCGCATGCTGAAGCGCACAGTGCGCAGAAGTTGCCAACTGTCTGCAGAGTCAAATAGCTACAGACCACCAAACTTCGTGTGTCCTTCAGATTGGCACAACAACAGTGCATTAGAGAGCTTCATGAAATAGGTTTCCATTGCTGAGCAGCTGCATCCAAGCCTTATATCACCAAGTGCAATGCAAAGTGTCAGATGTAGTGGTGTAAAGCATGCCGCCACTGGACTCTAGAGAAGTGGAGATGTGTTCTCTGGAGTGATGAATCACGTTTCTCTGTCTGTCTGCATTGTGCCAAGTGTAAAGTTTGGTGGAGGGGGGATTATGGTGTGGGGTTGTTTTTCGGGGGTTGGACTTGGCCCCTTAGTTCCAGTGAAAAGAACTCTTAAGGCATCAGCATTCCAAGACCATTTTGGACAATTTCATGCTCCCAACTTAGTGGGTACAGTTTGGGGATGGCCCCTTCCTGTTCCAACATGACTGCGCACCAGTGCACAAAGCAAGGTCCATAAAGACATAGATGCGCTAGTTTGAGGTGGAGGAACTTGACTGGACTGCACAGAGTCCTGACCTCAACCCGATAGAACACCCTTGGGATGAATTAGAGTGGAGACTGCGAGCCAGGCCTTCTCGTCCAACATCAGTACCTGACCTCACAAATGCGCTTCTGGGAGAATGGTCAAACATTCCCACAGACACACTCCTAAACCTTGTGGACAGCCTTCCCGGAAGAGTTGAAGCTGTTATAGCGGCATATTGGGGGCCAACTCATCGAACCCTACGGACAAAGACTGGGATGCCATTAAAGTTCATGTGCATGTAAAGACAAGCATCCCAATACTTTTGGCAACATAGTGTATGTATACTTTAAAAAAAACTAAATGCCACACACTCAAACCGCACACATGCATGCATAGGTTGGATGAGTTGGACCTGTATCTTTTTCCAACTTGAACTAGTAAGTAACTATATAACTTACTGTGGATATATAATGCTTCCACTATAAATCCCTACACGTTTTAAATGATAAATTAATATTATAATAGAGTAATTATTTAATGTGGCCCCTAAAATAGCTGTTGTTTTTTTTTTTTAAATTGCACATTTCTACAAAACAAGAATTCACAAGAACTGCTTAGATTAGCACTGCTTTGATATAAGTTTATAATGTCACGGCATCAGTCATTACAGCACTGATTTAATTTCTAATATGTCCTTGTAGCATTAAAGTTTATTTTATGTTTATTGCTGAAATAATGTAAAATTGGGGTTATCAATACTATATTATAAAATGTTGTTTTATCTAATTTTAGTGTAAAATATAAGTTGCCTTTGTATTCATTTTTATGCTAAGTTTTTCAAACACAGGTATCTCCCTTTCAGGCTCCATAGAATCCTGACCTTTGTCTGTCCTTGTGTTATGGCTGCTGTCTATTAATAGCATGGGTCATGCTAGTTATAGCTATATGGTGAAGTGTTACATTTTCGTCTGTAATTATTCTGTATTTTGTACGTTGTTTCTTTATCGTGTATTGTATCCTTCGTTTTCTTTGCGTTTTTCTTTACTTTGATTTCTAAGCACTGAAATTGGGGCAATGCATGCTCTCTGACAACTGGTAAAAACAATGTTAGAATGGTTTTGTCTAATGGAGTTTAATTTCACATGTGCAAGTTGGCCTGCTATTTAAATTCCCAGTCTCTGAGACACAAAATTGAATGCAGACTGAGAACAGTTATCAATGACAGTGACATCTCCTGACAAAGCAATTCTTTGCATATCAACTGTTCTAATTATATTCAAACTGACAGCAGCATTTTAACCCATGCACCAGAGGAGGCTTTCCTTTATAAAGCTGGTGATCCGCATTTACATGGGATGTCAAGCTGGCACTCTGTACATTTTAAGTGAGCAATTGATTTTAACCTTTTGACTGTAAAGCAGGACAAAAACCTATATAAGCGTATGTTTATTCCAATGCATTTGGTATGTGTTGGTCATTTGACATGGGCACTGTTAGTTTATCTCATCAACTAATCAATTAAAACCCTATTTTATTTCAAGCTGAAAAAAATTAATTTCATTTTTTTTTGCATAGCCTTATATATGAATATTTAAAAGCAATTATCAGAACAAATGTATAACAATATAATAAACTATAACAAGAATAGACAAACTCAGCACTCCAGCTGTGGTGAAACTAAAAATACCATCATGCTTCTGCCTCAGGGAGTCATGCCTGTGGCTGTCAGTTTTGCAATGCCTCATGGGACTTGTAGTTCCTCCACGACTGGAGTGCAGAGGTTGCCTGCCCCTTAACTATAACAATAGGATCCAACATAAAGCGCAAATTCCCTCCATAGTATAAAGTGTAATTAAATGACTATCTAAAACATAACACAATTTAAAAATGTTTACTTTTAAAACGCTTCTGAATACTTAGAAACACTTGAGTTCATGCGCATGAGAAACTGTCCTATACACAGGAGCTTAAATAATAACTCTAAGCATAACTTGCAATGCGGGCTACCCCCGCATTGCAAGGGCTAAGTGCTCATTTTTGTCTAGGTACAAACATTTTAAAAAGTTACACTCACTTGATCCTTGCAGTTGGTTGGCTGTTGGACCGGTCTCTGCCATCTCTCTCCCCATTTATCTGCAGTGGCCTAAGGTCATGCGAGTCATCACTGTCTATACAGTGTATAGGACGAGAGGATGTCAAGGGACAAGCTGCAGGGACCAGAATAGCAGCCAGCCAGCTCTGTGGTTCAGGTGCGTATAACTTTTTTATTTGTATGCCTAGATGAAATTGAGCTCTTATCCCTTTTGTAGTGCAGGGCACAGGGTGTTTCTAAGAGGCCTAAATAAAACCTTTATGCTCTTAGGCGAATAGTAGATCAACACTATATACCTGCCTGTCATTTCAGAAGGGATGATACAGTTGTAGACAATTGATTACTAATGGAGAAGGGTCATACCAGTACAGACAATGTAAATGTGGCAGTTTCTCTGTGCCTATTGCAATACTTATAAATGTCAGTCATAGAGACTGAGGAGGGCTCGGGGCGGCAAAGCTGCTACCTTACCTAGGTCCTCATTCTGCCTTTTTCCATCCCTGCTGAGAGCTGCAGTCTATGTAAATTATGCCATCGATCTCCTCCAGACAGAAATAAACATTTCCTTTGCCTTCCCCTTTCCATTAGTAACTCGCATGAACTGTCCATATCTGGTATTTCATATTCTGAACTGCAGAAGGGGATTAAGTTGTGCGATACATGTGTACATGATTGCATCATTCGTGAGCCAGAATGTTAGATCAGGTAGTCGATACTGGCCTCAGTGTATAATTTATTAAAGATGCAGATGGGTTAAATAGAGTGTTACATTTGTTTATTACATAGCATGCATGCACTAAGCATTTAAAAATATACACAGTGGTACCTCGGTTCACGAACGCTTCTGTTCGCCAACAATTCGGTTCGCGAACAGGAAGTTCAGCAAATTCTTGCCTTCGTGCGCGAACTCTGCTTCGGGTGACAAACACAACCGCAGGTATTTTCCCTGCTCTGACACATGGTCATGGCTTCCTCTAGTCGAGATCACAGTTTGATTCGGTTCACGACCAAATCGGTTTGCGACCAGAATCGCGGAACGAATTAAGTTCGTGAACCGAGGTACCACTGTATTTGATACTAGGTTCACTTTAAGTTCCATTGGAAAAGCATACAAAAAAAATTCTTACATTACCCTTACTGTTATACTGCAATCCCTACTGAACCAACTTTCAGACATTTATATATACATTTATATACCAAACAACTCCTAATATAGCCCCATATACACGAAATAAAGCAGACAAACCCATTTCTGTTTTGTTTACTATTTACATTTTATTTACGTTTCTTTTATTAATGTCGTTTTTACTTATCATTATTTCACCCTTATCATTCCGATAACTGCAGAGTTTAGTTTCTTAATGATCCATAATTTCTAAGCAATCACAAAGGGATATATTGAATTTGTCATGATTTAGATTTATAGCAGATTTAAACTCTAGATGAACTTCAATTGCATGTCTAATTGTCTTAGAGTGCTACTTTAGTATTCCTTTTGCTGCACTATGCTTTTTCTTGCTTCACAAAGCAAATTAGTAATTTTATTATTGCTTTGTTAAAACACAATTTTTAGAGAGATGCATCCAAATATATGATCATTACATGAAGAACTTTATTGTAGACTTATATTATTGTGCAGAGATATATTAATGTTACCAGCTAAATGGTTGTCTTGGTCTTCTGCAGTTCTGAATGCCATACTGTCACATTGGCAAGGAATCTGTTGTGTCATAATTATAATATACATTGTGTCTGCTGGGACTTACTGAACAAGCTGCTCCTACCATTGCCCTACGTACACTGATTGGGGTGCTATTGTTCTATGCAAGAAAATTGATAGTGCTGCACTGGAAACGAACAAATCCCCCCTCTCTGTCGGAGTGGAGGGGCATTGTGGACGCCTCTATACACCTATATAAAGCAGCCTATATCAGTAGAGGGTGTCCAAAAAAGTTCGATAGAGTTTGGGGCCATTGGATGACCTTAACTTGAGGATGATCGCTAGTACTTTTCAAAAAAAATAATTATAATATACATTATGCATGTAATACATTCTACAGTAGACATAAAGTACTTCTCTTCTTCACCTGGGTTCACACCTAGGCGGCACCGTTTTGCGTTTTTTATACGCGCGTTAACAGCATGCGGTTATTTTTGCGTTAATGCGCATTGTGCACTTTTTTGTATGCACATTTTAACGTGCGTACATGAAGACGCATGTTTTGATTGCTAGCTCATAAAACATTGTGGGCAATGGGAGAACACACTTATAAGCACGCAGAAACGCTCATGAAAACATACAACGTACTTCTGTTGCGTGTTTTTGGTCATTTCCAATAAAGTCCATGGGGCAAAAAAGCTTTTAACTGCCCAAAGAAGCGCCTGTATCTTTTTGGGCATCTGGCATTTTCTTGCTAGGTGTTTTTCTGCTCAGGTGTGAACCAGGGCCATTGAAACTCATGGGATTTCTTGTGTTGGGCAGTTAAAGTGCTTTTCAAACTGCTCAAAAACTCCTAGGTGTGAACCAGGCCTTAGAGTAAATTTATAGTTTCAACCTTTCTGTTAGCAGACAGTCCAAATCTGGAATAGAAAACTTTTTAAGTGTAAGTACAGTTACGCCAGCATCAGCCCATATACCAGCATTACAAAAAGCTGCACAATCAGCAACATTATGCTATATCACACTATGATAAAATATCCTCTACTAGAATTTTATTATCTACCACACTACTAGAACTTTAGGAATCCTAAACAGCATTTTGATATCTCCCACAACTTACAGTGTTATAAAGTGTTCAATTAGCATTATAATATCACCATTAGCATTATACAGAATTCTCTAGTAGATGTTGTTATATCCTCCAGCCAACATTATACAATATATCCCCCAGCCAGTATTACTTTGCAGCATTGTACAATTATATATTTTCCCTTGCATTATATTCCCTACCATTACACCAGACACAGTTATAATAGATAAATATCAGCTACTTAACTTTGCCTTGTGCTCCTGCAGTTTTTTTGGGTTGGATTGCATGGAGTAGTGACTCCCATGCGGGAAGTCACCATGGCATTGGTGCACAGATCTTGGTGTTTTGGTCTGGTGTTACACATGTTTTTGCATCCTGCTGCAGTTATTTACAGGGAGGCCTTTAGTGTTGGTCAGAAAAGGGCATGGATTAAAGGAGAACTATGAGGTGACAGATTTTCACTCAGCCTCATATTTCGAGCCGAAGTGTGACAATGAAACTGTCACACGTCAGCTCAATAGATCGGGAATTGAGCGAACCCATACCGTCGCTCGCTCACTTCTCGATCATGTCCCTGCAGAGAGCTGTGACTGTCGCTCACGTCTCCCTGCAGGGATTCCTCCTCTCCCTGCTCCGATCCTCCAGCGCTGATTGGTGGAACGGACGGGGGAGTGGGCGGGTACAGCTTACCCCATAGTTCTCTAAGTCACAAAGTAGAAAAGTGTGCTCATTTATGGACTTCTATATCATTTTCAATAAACTAGGTTTTCAGCAGAAATTGCATTTCAATATAAAGTTATATAATAATGGCTGTGACAGATCCAAGCCATGTGGCACTTGGCAGCAACTCCCTGTTTTGGGTAATGTTACCACATTTTTCAGTTAAAATCCAGGGACCCCCTACTGACCATGCCCGCTTTTAACCATGCCCACAATATCACGCTCCTATTTTCAGCGACACCGTCAAAATCATTCCCCTTATTTTTAACATTTACCTAAAACAATTGGTCACAGATTTTTGTATCTTTTTGTAAGGGGCTAACATTCAAGGTATCAAGAAAAAAATACCTTGGACACCCTGAATAGAAAAATGAGTGTGGCCAAATTGTGGTACCTTTTGGGAGGGTTTTAACCCCTTCGTGACGGGAGACGTACAGTGTACGTCCTGTCACTTTGTGCCTATCCTCATTTTTTTTATTTTATTCAAAGTGAGGGGCTAGGTACACATATGTGATATAATTATATAGCCCTATCTGTCCTCTAAAAAAACTATATATAATATGTGTGGGTACATTTAGTAAGAAAGTATATTACTGCTGTGGAAGAATCACACAGCAAAAATGTAAAAAATGTGTCAGTCATTTATGAACAGAACCTGAAAACTAGCTCAGTCATGAAGGGGTTAAAGGTTTATGGTGAAATAAACCCCGCATTGGATCAAGAGTAAGTAAGTAAGAGAGCACAGGAGTTATGAGTGTATAATGTACAGGGGGTCAGGAGTAGATAATACAAATAGTGCAGGGGTCAGAACTGCATAACACAGTGCAGGGGTCAGGAGTGTGAAAGCCACAGAGTGCAGGGGTCAGGGATAGGGAACACAGAGTTCAGGGGTCAGGAGTAAATAACACAGTGTCCAGGGGTTTGGAGTGTGTAATGCAGAGTACAGAGGTCAAAAGTATGTAATGCACAGATTGCAGGGGTTAGGAGTAAGTAAAGCATAGCGTGTAAGGGTCAGGAGCAAGTAAAGCATAGCGTGTAAGACACGCTATGTAAGGAGTAAGTAGTGCACTGAGTGCAAAGGTGCAAATGGGCAATTTTGGACACCACAAATGTGTTGTCCTCAAAGGACATCAATGGAGTGAAGTTCACATCTAATTTAGTGTAGGACTCAAAAACTGATTGAAAACACCAGCTGGATTCTCAACCCACATTTTCACACCAAGCAGCATACAGTGCATAATTATATGATATATAATTAGTATTTCCTACTGCACACTGTTACTCAGGTTAATAGGTGACATAAGCTCGACACTTCAGAACATAGATGTACAGGCTAAGAAGTATAATAAATAACTCAGTCATAACACTGCCTGTTTAAAGTGACCCAGTAGAATAAAAACCACCATCCTCTGTATATAAATCTTCATAGGTTCCTGGTTTTAGTTTCAACTAAATCTTCTACTGTCAGGATCTTCATTCCTATGCAGGTTCAACATTTTGAGAGATCTTAACACCTACAAGCATAAGAAAGATCGCCCCTTTTCCCACAGTGGAGCAGCTTAGTGGTTGGCCGCTAAAGCACTGGGCTCTGGATTGTAAGAGGTGGTGCTTGTGTGTCCCATACCTGGGTATTTGCAGGTGATCTGGTGCCAGAGCTGATGGTTGGATAGTGGAGTAAAGCTAGGAGCAGGTACCTCAAGGTGCCTTCTATACAGTGATAGGTTTGAGCTTCAATGTATTAAAAATTAAATATTTTGCTGCTAAGGGTTCAATCTCATTTGATTTACATGCATTATGCATTTCACTTTTTCTTTTTATTCCTGACTGTGATATAAATATCTTAACGTGGTCTAAAAAACAGTTAAAATGAAAACTGAACATGTTCCTGCTGTTTAGGTCTGTAATAGCTGCAGGCATCTGTTTGAATGACAAGTTAATTGTAGACATTGTTTAAGCTTGATACAGAGTGTTGAATCAACATTCTAGGATTATACGTAAAATAAGTCTTCATTTAAAGTAAATATACAGCACTGAGAGGGGTAAAATGTTTCAATTAGCTTCTATCTGGAAGCAAATCAGTGCCTCTGTATCACACCAACTCTGAAATTCATTTCTAAAAGCTAACCTATAGGTAAAAAAAATACATTTTCATTAATTTTCATATCAGAATTAAGTGTTTTAAACCAGTGGCTCTCAAACCATGGGGTTCACTAAGAAACCTTGCATTCATGTTAGTTGAGGCTCTCCCACATGAGGGAGCGGGAAATAGACTAAAAGGCCATATAGTAGCTTAATGAAGAAAGGAATAATGTAGACTCATGAAGCTAGAAAAAAATGAAAAACAAGCTTATTACTGTATATTTTTTCAAAGCCCATCATGGGTGTTTTATGAATTTTCCATTTGCCCAGATTTAAGTGGAACAGTTTTAGAAGCCTAAGTGATTGAAGTCTATAACTGGAGACCAGCAATACCTCTGCCACAGTAATGTAGCTTACTGCAGCTGTCTACTGAATCTTAAATAAATAAACAGACGTTTTACTGAGGAGGAACCCTCTTATTTTTGATTGGTAATAACTGTTAAACCAGACATCTAAAAAGACATAGCCATGCTTTTGAATGACTGTAGCGAAAAACTAGGCTTCTGCAAGACTTCACCCTGTATAAAGCTGCCCTCCTAAAATATAATTCCTCCGTGTTGCCGAACAGACTTATTTTGTCACTCATTAACACACTCTCAGCCAAACCTCGTCAACTCTTTTCTACTCTTAACTCTCTACTATGCCCCCCACCGCCACCACCCACTAACTCATTCACTGCCCACAAAATTTCCATCCATTTAAAAAACAAAATAGATACAATTTGGGATGAGATCGCCACTGTGCAGTCACCTTGCCCTATTCCTGTACCAGACCCAGCATCACACTTGTTACTTTCCTCTTTTGACCCTGTCACCACAGAGGAGGTTACAAAACTTCTCTCTGACACCCACCTCACCACTAGCCCCCAGGACCCTGTTTCCTCACCACTACTTCGGTCACCCTCTTACTATATCCTACACTCTCTTACATTTTCAATCTCACTCTCTACAGGCATCCTTCCCTCCCCTCTAAAGCATGCCCTGGTCACCCCAATACCCAAAAAACCCTCAATAGACCCTACTGACCTCAACAATCTCAGACCAATCTCCTTACTCCCATTCACCTCAACTCATAAAACGCCTTATCTACAGCCACCTGAGCCACCACCGCGCTAATAGCAACCCTTCTCAATCCCTTGCAGTCCGGCTTTCGGCCCCTACAATCCACTGAAATCGCCCTCAAACTCACGAATGACCTAATAACAGCTAAAAACAATGGCCACTACACCTTACTCTTGCTATTATTAGACCTTTCTGCTGCTTTTGACACTGTTGACCACCTGCTCCTCCTCAAAAAACTCCACTCTCTTGGCCTACAAGACTCTGCTCTCTCATGGTTCTCCACCTACCTATCTAAGCACTTCTTTAGCGTCACCTACAAATCTAACTCCTCCCCTATTCATTTTTCTGTAGGGGTCCCCCAAGGCTCTGTCCTTGGACCCCTTCTCTTCTCTCTCTACACCTCCTCCCTTGGTCAGTTAATAACCTCACATGGCTTCCAATACCATCTCTATGCTGATGACACTCAAATCTTTCTATTTCACAACTCACCCCCTCTGTGTCCTTGCGTGTCACTAATCTAGTAACTGACATATCAGTCTGGATGTCACAACACTTCTTAAAACTCAACCTTTCAAAAACTGAGCTCATGATATTTCCTCCTGCCCGTGCACCTTCCCCCAACTTTTCCCTTGAGATTGTTAACCCAACTATCCAACCCTCCCCCCCCATGCCAAGGTCCTAGGTGTCATCCTTGATTTGGACCTCACCTTTCTTCCCCACATCCAATCACTATTCAAATCCTGCCACCTTCACCTTCGTAACATCTCCAAAATACGCCTCTTCCTCACCAAAGAAACCGCTAAATTACTCATCCACTACCGCTCTTCAAAAGACCTTCTGCTTTCCAGCTCACTCGTCATCTCCTCCCATGCTCACCTCCAGGACTTCACTTGAGTCTCTCCCATCCTATGGAATTCTTTACCCCAACCTGTCCGTCTATCTCCCACTCTGACTGCCTTTAGGCGATCCCTTAAGACTCCTCTTCAGGAAAGCCTATCCCACCTCAACCTAACCACTGAACTATCACTTTCTCAAACAATTCATCCCCACACAGCTACCTCCTCATGAATCACTTGCCCCTCCCTTTTAGATTGTAAGCCCTCACAGGCAGGGCCCTCCTGACCATCTTGTCTTGAATTGTTGTGATTTGTAAAGTGCTGCGCAAACTGTTGGCGCTATATAAATCCTGTATAATAATAATATGTAGATACTTATTTTAAAATAATAGCTATAACAACGTAATAATATACACTAAGCCAAAACACGGCCTTTTTGTTTCCTTTTGGGCCTACTCATAACCTTATTGTTTTCTTTCAATGGTGTGTTTAAGTGAATTCATTAAATCCCTACACTTAATTTATTGGCTATGTTGTGAACAGAGAAGAGAGCATGTTTTCTCATAATTAGACCATAACTGCATTAGACAGAGTACATTGCTCTAGTCAGTTGACAGCACTGCTTAAAGCATCCTGTGTTTGTGCCAATCAACATGGCAAAAAGCTAGTAGTGCACAGGCAATCTGCCCCTAAGTAATTGTGTTTTGTATTGTAATTTTGGTTTTATAGCTACAATGTCCAAAACCAACCAACCAATGACACCACTGAGGAGAAAACCAGTTCAATTCTGTCAGGTTAAGACCTTTACAAAATTTAGGTCAAAACAGTCTTTCTGGAATTTTGTCTATTTTATGGCTGTTCTGATTTCCTTTCACATTTAGAACAAGGTATAGTTAGTAACTGGAAGTATTTAAAAATCAATAAAAATGAAATGCATTTCCATTAAATCTACAAAGATTGTGAAATGATAGTGTAGACAGTTACAAAAGAAGATTAGCTATATTTATAGCTCAAATACTATAATATAGGGTCTTAACAGAGCTTGATATCTGTCATTTCACAATGGAATAGAAAATGGCATATTGGATATAGTCACAGGGTGTATACATGAGTGCAAGAGACATTCTTAGGGAATCAAAGAAAAAATTACTGATGGTATGGTTAGAAATTCTCAGTGAGAAGTATTTTGTTTTACTTGGTAATGCAGCGTTAAAGCATACCTAAACCCAAAAACAAAAATGTAATATATTACAGCTTACCAATCCATAAATACAGTGTGGTGGTTGCATTCGTTTTTTAGTGTTCACTTTTTTCCTTTATTTTCATCTGTTGATCTGGCAAGTAAAACACATCCTGTCTTAGGGTGGCTCTACTCTATGGAGGAGCAATGGAGCCACCCTTGGGCAGCAGCAATGTAAGCCTGTGGATAGGGTAGGCTTAGATGCACTTGCTGATTTGGATGGACTTGACCAACAAATGAAAGGTGATACTTTTCCCAATACTTAAAAATTGGTGTGGGACACTGCAGCTGTGTCATGAACCAATCACTAATCTAATGGTCTCCTACCTGCAGAGAGCAGTGACTTTGAGCCCCTGCACCCCACAGGGATCTCCCCCCTCTCTGTTCCTCGAGCGCTCACTGGAGAGACAGACAGGGGAGGGGGTGGGCATAGTTGGCTCTGGATCTACAGAGGCAGACCCAGCTGTCAATCAGGCAGCCGGTTGTATTCCGACAATGTCTGGATCGTTCCCATCTGCATTGCAGACTTACTGGCCTAATCACTGGCCTAATAAAGGAGAAAACGCTTCAAAGAATAAAACGAACGTAGCCACCACATTAGTTGGTATTGGTGGCATATGGATTGGTAAGCTGCAATATATTAACTTTTTACTTTTTTTGGTTTAGATGCACTTAAGGCACTCAACTCATAGGAATTTGAGTATGCAGTTATATTGGTTTAACTCTTTAGGCAATCAGATTATCAGATAACCTTCTTCCATCACATTTTGTATATGGTTCTCAGCAGTAATGCCCTGCAAATGCTCTATAAATTAGCCCCTATGTATTTGCATAAAGTACAGTTTACATTTTCAACACTAGTACTGTAGACTTCTTTTAGGTCCTTAATTATAACTTCAGTTACTGTATTCTGTTCAGGAAAAAACATCCCTAAATAAATGTGGTTGTTTACTAATTTTGCTTCTAATTTTCTCTGCCAACGTTTTTCACTTACTCGTACATTTCTACTGCTAATTGACATTTTAATAACTGTGTCATTTCACATCCTAAAACTGTCTTGGAAAATACTGTCATCTTAAACTTTTCTATATTTATATGACTGAGAACCAGGTGCAGGTACATGTTTTAATCAGATGCTGTCAGCTCATGTTTACTTTTCTGCTTTTATATGTACAATAACTTAGCAGTGAGCTGTATTTTTGTAGTTGCAGTATTACAAGTTTTAACGTAAACTGACAATAAACTCAGTACTTAAACCTTACAAATGCATTCAAGTACCTTATCTATTAACAAAAATGTATCTTATCTGTGTATCACTCGGCGTAGATCCTCAAATCATCTCTGAAGTGGTGATGACACTGTCCTTTCTTCTAGGGGGTGGCTACTTTTTTTCCCTATGTTCGCTGTGTGTCTTGTAAAGTAGTCACTGTTCCAAGCTCGCTCCTGTAAAAGACTATAGTTTCAATACAAATTATTAAACTAAACATGAGATTGTAGTCCATCACGTGTGTGAGCTTGGAGCGGTGGCTACTTTACAACACACACAGGGACCATGGGGAGCAAAAGAAGCTACCCTCCAGAAGGTGACAGCACAAACTCAGATGATTTGAGGAGCTACAGCTGAGGGATATACAAATAGGCTTTATTTTTGTGAATAGTGTAGATACTTGTAGGGGCGCAATTAGAAATCACAGGGCCCCAAAAGAAAATGATGTATGCCCCCCCCCCCTAAACTGCCCCCCTACAAAAGAAGTACCTCCAGAAAACATTTCTGTGCCTGTGCCTTCTCCGTCTCCTTCTCGTCAGCTCTGGTCCTGCTGGCTCTGATGTCAGAGCCGAAGAACAGATCACTCCACTGCTCACTGCCGCAGAGCCCACCTGAGACCCCGCAGAGCCCACCTGAAACCCAACACGTACCAGAGAGCCTGCAGAGCCACCATGCCCAGGCCTTCTCAGTGACCTCCACACCGGACTGATGCTGCTGAGCCCTTGCCTCCTCCACCGCTACTGCCGGGCCCCGAGCTTCTCCACCGCCGCTGTCAGGACCTGGACTCCTACACCCCTGCTGCTGTGCCCCGGGCTCCCCTCTGCCCCGGGCCCCATAGGCCATACCGCATGCGTCAATATGGCAGTAGTTACAACACTGGGTACTTGAATCATTTATAACATTTAACTCTTTAGTTTAGTGTCACTTTAAGAGTCCTGTAGTCAAAGATGTAACTACAGATTATGGTGCCTGATACCAATATTTTGAGGAGCCGCCCACAGCAACATTCATACTGTCATTGCTTGCAACATAAAGCATGTCTAAAACAAAGATGTGTAGCAGTAGAGCTGCAGTAGCAATAATAATGATGATAATCACAATAATGGCATCATTGTTAGTATTCATGCACAAGGTGGGATTGATTTATTAAAGGAAAAAAGGGTTTTTACTTTGCAAAGGAATGTTTGCACTTTGTAGAATTTTCCCTTAGCTTGGTGAATGTGGTAAAAATTCACTTTGCAAAGAATATCCAATTATATGCAAGGAAAATGTAAAATAAATGTATATAGCTTGCACATGATTGGGTGATAGAAGTTATCAGAGCTTCACCTCATTCACTAATCCTAAGAGGAAATGTTCCTTTCAAAGTGCAAAGTAAACAGTCTATTTGCCTTGAGAAAATGAACCCAAATTACTCTATAACCCTAATACAAACTTTGCTAAACTGTAGATTTATCTTGCACAGCTAAAAAACATCTGTCAGTTTTTAGCTAAAGAGACTCTCTGTTTTTTTTTTTTTACATCCTGAGGAAGACGATGTTAGGCATAGAGGGTTAATTTCAGTGCTGGTCAAGATGACCAGAAGCTCTGAGCGCAATAAATCTACACGACAAAGACAGTTAAACAAATTCTATTTACTGCACAGCCTGCAAAGGAGCTCTGTGACTAGTGACTAAGATCCTAAAGATTCCACCTGTGCCCTCTTCCACCCCTGACCCCACAGCAGCTGCATCCACCATTGTATTCCACAAACCTTTTCAACCTTTGCCCACCAGTCACCTATGCACACTTTTGCAATCGCTTACCTCTGTGCCCCTCACCAACTGCTCACTTCTGTACCTCTCATCCACCATTTACCCACCACTGCTCTCCTTTGCACCCCAGTATACCACTGCACTCCCTTTACACCACTGCACTCCTTTTCCACAACTGCTAACATCAGTTCTATATCCACTTTACATCACTTCCCCCCTATTCCACCATTGCTAACATCTATACCCAATTATAATACTGCACTCTTATTCCGCCTGACCATTGGTAACCTCTCACCCCTGCCTTCCTTTGTCCAGGCCCCATAGCAGCCACACGGACAGCTATGATGATAGTTCTGCCCCTACCTGTAGTGGTTTGGTAGTACCATTCAGCCTCTCAACCACTTGAACCAGTGCTCTAATTTCTATCAGGATCTTGTAATATGATACCAAACTCTATAAGTCTTCTGTAAGCTGAAAGCAGTCTCTGGACAGTATCTTAACCCCTTTATGACTATATGCGACTTTATAAGTCCAAATGTTTAATGCCCCTTGCTGTGAGAACATTAATTAAACTTGCAGTAGAGAACTAGAAATGTACAATTGTGTCTGTTTCTAGTTCTTAGACATGTTTTGCTGTCCATCAGAACAATTAGTAGTAGTGTTATTGTCAAGTTAACAGATGCATGCCAGTGCTGCTATACTTGGCTTGAGCATCTAAGCCATGGGTAGACAACATCAGCTCTCCAGCTGTGCTGAAACTAAAAATCCCATAAGACATTGCAAGCCACAGGCATGACTCCCAGAGGCAGAAGCATGAGGGGATCTGTAGTTTCAGCACATCTGGAGAGCCAAGGTTGCCTACCCCTGGTCTAGGCTTAAAAACATCTTTAAAAAAAAAAGGAGTTAAAGTGTATCTAATTCAACATTGTTTTAACTGTGGATAGTGTGGTGAGCATTAGAACCCCTGTCAGGTTTTTATTGCTGTCTGTGTCACCTTTTTGGGCATTCACACTCTCTATTTGCCCTGGTGAATACTGTTACTGGGACTGAAAGCGAGTGAAAAGTTTGTTGCTGTCACCAGAACAGGAATAGAGGGGATATCCAACAGGGATACTTGTGTTATGTTGATAACTGTTTAAAAGTGCATTCCCCTTATTTTGGAGAGATATTCTCATTTCATGTTGTATCTACTGAAGAGGGAAAAAAGGGAAGTTACCCAAACTTTTCAAAATTGCAGTCCTATGCATTAGGAACAGCCACTTATAACATGCAGTTTCTCATAACATAGCATAGAAATAGCACAGATAAAAAAACAGTTTTAGGTAAGGTTCCTGTTACAAACACTGGCTTCTGTTATGTTGCCGGAATACTTGTAGCTTGTGCCTACAGAAACAAATCTGCATAGATTCCTGATGTATGTATTGCACTTTTTACTGCTGAATTAATTAAGTTATAGTTATGACTGCAATGCTATATATCTACATGTAGAGATATATCTATATCACATCATGCTTGCTTGTGAGATCTGTGGTGAAGAAAATTAGAGGGATTTAAAACATTTAACAGGGAGAAAATGGAGAGGGTCCAAGGGACCTGAAATATTGCCTGATGTACTAATACTACATAGCACTGATAGCCTGAATTTAACAGACTAACTGATACAAACAAAATGTATTTGATACATGATGGAGATATATATACAAGTGTAAAAAAGCAGTGACACTGACTGACTTCAGGCAGTAATAAAGGATTTTATCAGACATCAGAAACATGTCTGTAGAAACACAATTAGTACCAAACTGACACACCAGAAACACAGCAACAGAGACACAATCAGTACCGTACTGACACAATCAGGAACGTGTCCACAGAGACACAACAAGCACTTTACTGACGCATCAGAAACATGTCTGTAGAGACACAATTGGTACTAAACTGACACACCAGAAGCATAGCAACAGAGACACAATCAGTACCGTACTGACACAATCAGGAACGTGTCCACAGAGACACAACAAGCACTTTACTGACGCATCAGAAACATGTCTGTAGAGACACAATTAGTACTAAACTGACACACCAGAAACACAGCAACAGAGACGCAATCAGTATTGTACTGACACAACCCGGAACGTGTCTATAGAGACACAACAAGCACTTTACTGACAGTACCGTACTGGCACCTGCAGAAACATGGACATTTGTCTTTTTTCAACCTGACTAACTATGTAACTATGTCTCCAGAGATACAATCAGCTCCATACTTAGCAAAAGGATCACTAGTATGTGCTTCTGTGAATAATGTGAACTTGTAGCTTTGCCCTGTAAACATTCAACATAATAAAACATTCATGCGGATTATTGCAGCACAGGTGGCATATGAATTGTTTCAGCATAGATGAGGTAATTCATTGCATTGTATTATATTGCATTGCATTGTTGTAGCAAACATTTGTTTTAAATATTCAAGGTCTTGTACATTTTTGGCTTTCTTAATGCCTATCCTAAATGGGTTTTTAGGTAATTCCATTCCCGCACAATGTTTTCTCCTTGCCCTCTTTTTTGGTGGACTGCAACACTCTGTACCTGGAACTTCTAACTTTATACATATGGTGTTGACAGGTTTATTATCTCATCATGAGTCCACTATTTCATTTGATGATACTAATGACCCTTACATTTTGTAAGGATAAAACAAAACTTGTCAGTTTTCCTCCTTTTAGTGACTTTGTTTTAATTTTTCCCTCTACTTTTTATTTATAACAGAAAACATTTCCAGGGGAGAATACTAACCAAGCTTTCAAATCTTGTGGCTTTTGTGAATCTATATGAAACTGGATCATGTGATAAAACATCTGGTGTTTCATTATAGAGTGTAATTGAAAAAAGCATCAGAGGAATCTGGCCTAATCAAGGCATCTTTCTTGCACCGTTTACACAGCAACTGCTGTGAAAGACTGCTGGCTTAAGTGGAAAGAGTACATTACCCAAGCTGAGTGAGTTTCCTCTATCTATTACACCCGTCACACAAAGTGAAACCATTGAATGAAAAAAGGTTTAACCCTCACAATATTGAAATATGTTGTTAAAATGAATCTGTCAAAAAACAATACCTATGTTGCTATTAGTGACTTCCTTTTATAAGTCACCCCCCAACTAACTGCTAGGCTAGTTAAATAAACTGTTCCAAATGCCCAAAATACTCACCTAAATCTCTTGTGATTGAACTCCGGCTCCCAAGGCTTTATCCTTTCTTGCTAAGAAGGAGTGTTCTTCTTCTGTTGGACACTTTTAATTAGCTGCTGCACACGAGGAAGGTTGGGTAGAGACATGGACAGCAGAGATAGGTTAGAATAAAAAGCACCTAAAGAACTATTTCAAAACCAAACTTCTAAATGGGTGCGTGGTGGGGGTGGAAGCAATGGAAGAGGGATCGGCATGCCTAGAGACCGGCTTTAACATTTCAAAGTAATTTATACTGGTCAGTTTCAATTTGTGCACGTAACTAATCAAAGACATATTTTATTATGTAGAGTATTTGTATTGAAAGAAATATTTAATTGATATTTTAATTCTATTTCTATTGTATATGGTTAATAATGTAGAACATAGTTTGTGTTTTAATGTCGTTATGGTGCTGTTTTTTAAAGTAATTTTACATATAAAAAGAGTAATGTTATAACCGAAATTTACAGCAATTTACAAATGATGTCACATGATTTCTGGTACAGATTTCAAGTCTACATTTACAAATTTAAATAATATGCTAATTAACTGTCCTGTGCATATATTTTTGGACTTCTAGTATATTAGGCATGGTGAACGAAAAGCCAGTATGAACTTTAAAATGAAGTAACAACTTCAACATGTGTCATTTGATCTCATTAAATCATATAAAATAAAACAGCACTAATGGTTGTCAGGAAGCTCTAATTAAGGAGCATGGGATATGAGCATGTGAAGTGACAATAGACAGAAAAGTTCTCTTGAACACAGTTGTAGAAATATAGCAGGGCTCTTACTGCATTGAATTCCAAGCAATTGCAGGGGAGGAGTGAAGGAACAAGGTACAGTAGTGACTTCGTTGTCCTTAAAGTGGGCCCAAATGAACTTGTCTTGGAGCAGACACTGATTGAAGTAGTTAGGCTGTGTGCAGCTGTACAGCGCTGTCCTGACAAATGGAAGATTCAGCAATCATATGAATAACTATACTTCATGTATAGAAAAATGGAGAGCTGTTTTCATGAACAATTAATATGTGTTAAAGTCTGACCTCCTATCAAGGTGAGGAGAATTTGGAGATCACCAGGGATCCTCTGGGAAAGCATCAAAGCAGATAGTTTCTGACTCAAGTGCCCGGGTTATAACCATTTTCAACTGAACTATTTTTCGCAGAAGCAGCAGGAAGCTCTCATTCTTACAGCTAAAAAGTACAAAGTATTTGAATTATCAGTTACAAGCCAGTACAATGGATTTCTATATATCAAAGAAAAATGATGATCATTATTTGATTGTGAGGTGAAGTTTGTGAATGCTTAGAGGTTTTCTAAATATGTTAAAGAATATATGATTTGATCTTCATCTAAGTGGCAATAATAATAAAGTTAGTCGTATTTAACAATCAACACATAATGTTTTACTTATAGCTGCATTAAACAGATTGTTACAAGGATAGGTGCATGCATTCTTTTTAGCTGCCTCTCCCCGGCACATTCACAATAGGTCATGCTTATCTTCAACTCCACTGCTCCAAGATCTTCACTGTGTGGCCTGCCATCGCCCCTCATATTCTGCCTGAATTCTACAGAGGGTTTTCCAGTGAAGTTAATGGATGCTACGATATGCATGCACAGGTATCTCTGACAATTTCAGGTATAGTCCGTGCAACTCAGGTAGTAAGGATCCTGAAGCAGTGGGGTTGTAGGTAGATAAGACCTTTGGCCAGTCTAGTGGTAAGGGAGGAGAGCGCTAGGAAAGAATAAATTCACTTAAATTGCATTTTTTTTGTATTTGGGGGGTGGTGGTGGTGGTGGTAGTGGTGGGTGTGGGGGGAGGCTAGCAGCAAGATCTACATAAAATCCTACACCCATGTGAAGATGTTTGAGTAGTCCTAAATGTCAGCAGTGGTAGCTCCCACAATGCTATGCTCACCTGTTAAACTGTAAACATTTGTAGACAACCCCATGACATAATTTTAACAATTCTAGAAGGGTACAATGGATACTTCAAAAACCTGTTGTCACAAAGATTGAGTCACATCTTGATAAGAATTGGATAACAGTAATTCAGCAGTGATGACAGGTATGACAAAAAATACACGTTTCCCTGTCCTTCTCTGCACAATTTTCATATGAACAGTCCTGCAAGAAGCCAGACACTCTGTTTTACATTCGCAGAACAGCATAAGCACTGGCTCTTAATTTGGATAAACACAAGCACGACTCAACTGAAAGAATCCAGGGGAGTGGTAAGCCTGATCTGGAGTCTTCTGTTTTTATGACAGATTCCCAGAGTGAGAGACATACGAAGCAACAGCTGCTCTACAGCAGCATATACACACCTTCCCTAACCTCCCCTGGAAGACCAGTATATAAGTAAACCTGTTGATTTACCCTGCATGGGCAAAGCACATTTACTCTTTAAGCTCAGTCAGAATGATCAATTATACTTCTAGTATTAGTGCTTGCATTCCGGTCCAATGCAATCTGCAAAAATGGTGCTTGCAATATTTTTGCAGAACGCACTGGACCGGAACGCAGGAACTAATGTACCTGCATTCCGGGTGCGGTGATCACACTGTGGGTGACTTCAATGCACCACCATGCCCCCTCCCGCCCCTGAACGCAGGGAGCCACAGCCGCCTTGCGTTCCAGAGGCCGAACGCAGAGTTTGTGGTGTGAACTGCCCCTAAAACTGCAGTGCAAGCTCATTGAATTATTGTCATACATATGTCAATGAGCTTCAGTTGAAAATACACAGATATGCCATGCCATAAAAGAAATGATCTCCTATCTCTTAGATTGTAGGCTCAATTGGGTGGGGTCCTCCTGACCTACTGTTTCTGTGTGTCAATGATGCTTGTAGTTGTTTCTTACTTGTCTTCTCTAAATGATTGTACAGCGCTGTGGAATATGTTGGCGTTTTATAAGTAAATAATTGTAATTCTAATCTCTCCTTCTAATGTTTTTTAAGCTAAATAATTTCAGGTAAAGAGTAAGTGTTTGTGATTCACAATAGCTATCACATATTGAGTATGCTGTACCTGTAAAAACCTAAAGGCTCAACATATTAACAAGAAAGAACCAGCATGACTTTTTACTGAAAACATCCAACTAGTTTTATAAATGAGAAGATTGGAAGAATATTCAACATTTTAGATTAAACACTTTCATTTTTTTATGCACCTAACTGGATGGTTCATGTATTGAATTTCTATTATTAACCCCATCCATCACCAGTGAACCTTGAGCCAATGATTTACATTAGAGGATGTAATAGCTATCGATTCTTGAATGCTAAGATCACCTTTTTCAGCTGCACAGTGATGTTATATAGGCTTATGTATTATACTTATTATACAGGCTTTCTGGTTACAATTCTCAAACAGTATTAATGTTTTAAAAAAGTCATTTTGCCTTTTTTTTTTTACTGGCTTGGCCTTGAATTGCCACAATACATAAAATAGGAACTGCTGTGAAGAAAAAAGCATATAACTGTAAATTTATTTGCACTTAGCTTATGCAGTTATATATGTTTCAGGTTTAAAGTTTAGAGATCTGCTGGTGGTTTAAGCCTAGAAGTTCTGATCATTGAGGATCCTGAATACAATTTTGCGGGTGGCTTAATGAAATTCCCCCCACTTCTTGGTAACTCTGAGCTGCAGTTATACGTCTATTCTTTTTTACACTCTTTCTTAAAAGAACGTATCTATATCCGCTGTGTTTCTAATGACTGGGCATTCTGGAAATTCCATTTAACTTCTCTTCCTTTGTACAATTGGTTGTTATGTCATGAGAGAAACATTGATAAGAGAAAGAAAACCATGGATATCCTTCTTAGACTACTTCTTCTCTTGTCAGTCCCCTGAGATTGTAGAAATCAACCACTTGCCTGCTCTATATAGTAGGTAATGATACATGTTAGTTCTAATTCTAATTAATCTAGAAAAGTTGTAGATTTGTATGTTCTTTACATCCCTATAATAAGTTAAACAAACCTTTAGGGATACAATTTTTCATACTCATTCTTGCAAATTGAGTAGATTGTATTCATAAAAGCCTATACATTAAATGTAGGCATGAGGCAGGAGTATTTGTGATAAAACTTAGTACAGGAGGATGTGTAGGCACATGAAAGGTAGGCCGAAGCTACCAATGTGTTATGACCTGAGGGAGGGACTTGAATGTTAAGCATTTGATTTAGGTAGTCATTAAATATTCTGCACATGAATGGCATTGAATACAATAAAATATATTATAACCTTTACTGCAGTTGTATTAAATCCATGATATTTTTAATAGAATTTTATATGTTCAATATAGTAGTTGACTAAACTTTTAAAGCTAAATTATGAAACATGACAATGCTGAAAAGATCTTTTATTCAGGAAAAATCTAATCATAAGAGAGCATTTCACCCCCTGGCTATATAAAATAAAAACTACAATCCTTCTCCCACTGTTAGACATCCCTGCAAATAACTAGCTGATAAATTGCAGTGCAGTCAAGTATGAATATAGGAATGTTTGCATTGTATGTTATTTAGAGTGGCTGCACACCCACACATGATTACAGCACATGAGTAGCAGATTAAAAATCACTAGACATTCAACTTTGTAAACGAGGTGGAAATGAAAGGATGCTGGGTCATTTTGTTAAATGCAGAAATATTTGCTTGTAATTTGCTAGTTTTTCTCTTCAGCAGCAATGTGTGATAAATGTGACACAGGGACAGTGGGATGAATTGAACTTCCAGTGGGAACAGCCACTAGTGATAGTGCTGATGACAAAGGGCTTATTCTGCTCTACTTTGTATTTTATTGCTGTCTTATAGACTGTGGTATAGAAGATGAATACTGCATGTACAATATGCCCATAGACTTGCATAACATAGCCAATTTCATAAAGGTGTTGAGGTAATTCATGGGAAAAACACTTGTTTCCATAAAGAAAATATAATGCCATATGAACAGTTTTTCTACCAGCTATTTCTTTTGTGCTCCTTTCTCAGATGAGAGGATCTACTCTTAAATAATGCTTCATATGTGACAGGATCAGAACATTTGCAGTTCACTGCCACAGTAAGACAGAATGTATTAACTCAATGAGAAATTTTCGTTAGCTGAGCTTAAAAGCCAAATGGAAGAAAAGCTCTTGTGCAACATCTCCCTACCACTTAGAACATTTGTTTCATTAAAGTGACATTAAACCCTCAGATTTTTTAACATAGACCAATACTGTAATGTGTGCCTTACTGTAATCCATGGTTGTTTCCCTTCTCTTTGCTGCTCTTCCTTTTAAATACTCATGTCTTCTCATGCTTGGGGAGAACTTCCCTTTTCAGCTCAGGGCCTCTTCCTGTAGTGCTGGCTTAGGTTTCAAGTCTATGCAAACTTATACACAGACACCGTGTATCCATTCCTGAGACAAGGCAGTCTGCTGCAAAACAGAAGTTCTGCCCAGCATGAGAACAGATACAAATTTAAAAGGAAGAGCAGCAAAGAGAAGGGAAACAGCCATGGATTACAGTAAGGTACACATTACAGTATTTTATGTTAAAACATCTGAGGGTTTAATGTCACTTTAAGGTAAAACTCCAGGCAAACGGCTAAATGCACAGTTATAATATATGTATTACTGTGTTACATCTTGAAGCAAATCAAAAAGCAGTAGGTCCCATCGCCCTCCTGACCAGATAAAACCGTAAAATATCAGGTGGGTGCTGAAGTGACTGCAGATCTCTCTGCAAATCAGTGGATATATAGTAGAAAGTCTTTGTAGAGCTAGTGACTTTCTACTACATATCCACATTTTGAAGCAATTTGTAATTCTTTACAGCCACCATGGGGTTAAAAGCTGACGGAAAGCTGTGAAATTGCAAGCAAAATTGCTGTGTATAGCCATCATAATATGTGCATACTCACATAGGGGCCAATTTATGCAAGGCTGAAATTCATATTTCAACATTTTATATAGGGAATATTGATTCTGACATTTTCTGACTACTTACAAAGCTGCTATGGTCAATTTGTTTTTCGTTTTCTCCATATTTTAATATGGCGGAAAATAACCCATTAAAGTCTACTTGGTAGCTATACTTTAGCAATTGAAAGCAAATTTCTGCCTGTTTTAAGCCCAAACTTAAAACATTATTTGTACCACTCTGTACCTGGCATAATCTATGATTCTTAGTGAAGTGAAGCTGGAGAAAGAACCTTTTCTTTAAAGTGGTGTTTGTTTTGTGTAATTTTGCTGTTCTCTACATATGGGCTTTTAATTAAAGTAAACCTGTCATGAGCGAAATGTAGGAACTGGCACTACTGACCTTCTTCTTAAACTGACAGTTGCCAGACTATTATGCCGACCCTATGATTTTAGTACATTTCTGAATCACCGACCAGGGACAAGTATACAAATCAGCTTGGAGGAAAATAAGGAGTCCTTACATGCATACTTATTTCAGGTCTGTGGCTGCAGAAATTTATTTTTTGTTTAATTTGCCCTTGGAAATAGGCATTTGTTGCAGCAGGCCTTCTATTCATGTTATTGCTGTGTAAAGCTGACTATACATGATGAATTTCAGGCGGTTCTTGAGGAACTGTCTGAAATGTACTCAGTGGGTGGCCCTGTCTGCCAGCTCCCACCCAACATCCTTTGATTGAAAAATGCAAGGAGCTGGATGCAAAATTCTAGCTGAACGGTGCCTGCATTCAACCAGTTGCAGGCACTGGTTAGGTCTTTTGACAGCCAGCAGGGGCCAACTGTCAAAATAAAATAGCTGCAGTGGGAGACTCCTCCATCCACACTGTTCAGCATACATAGAAGAATATGTTACATCTTTAGGGTCCAGTCCAAAAGAAGTCTGAAACAGTGTATACCCAGCTTAATCCAACTCATCAGAATGACACAAAAATGAAAGCGATATTAAAGTCTGGTAAATAATGATTAAACCTCTTACAATGGATGCAGCTCCTTAATAGTTGAGAATGCAGAATCAGCTGGTCCCCTTAGCACTGGTCCTAATATTCTGTTTTAGTGTGGCTCCTTTCCTTTGTGCTGGTAAGCTGTATTTTTCTCCACCATAACACAGGCACAGCAGGACAAGTCACTCCTCACCTTCCCAATTCCTGTTCCTCTCTCCTCCCTTCTCCAGGCCAGTAGATGGACAGTTGCTGGAGATTGCTTTGTCCCTTGTGATCTTGTACTAGACAAGAAGTTCAGGGAAGCTGAGCTGTGAGAGTTAGAACCACTTGTTTGGAAGCATGTTGACTGTAAATGCTTGGGCAAACATGTAATTATATACTTTGCTGGGCTATATATATTTGTTTGATTTGGATTCATTATTAAACATTTTTGAGAGTTTAATACTACTTTAAGAGAAAACAGGAGTTTTGCCCATGGCAAGTGTTTCCAAAGTCAGGAGAGATGAAACCCTTACCATTTCATAATGACACAACTGGAAATAAAAAAAAATAAAAGCCACACAGTATGATGCACCTAATGTATTTGCATGTGTGTCACTCTGTTTGTTCTGCATTTTTTTAAATTTTCTTCAGAAAATGTTAAAAAAAATCCTTGGTGAGATTTGTATAAACCTCCCTGGTGGTAATCCCGAGTCTGGCTCGGGGTGAATTTTCCATACCAGGAGCGGTACACCCCAAGCCAGACTCAGGGCTGCAGAGAAAAGTGACACTTACATTGTCCCTGCGAGCCCGCGGCGTCCTCTGCTGTACGCGGCCCGAAAATGAAACTAAAAGCCGACATCTGACTTTTAGTTTCGTTTTCCAGCGTCACAGCAGGCGGGAAATTCAAAAGTGAACTTATTATACATTTTTTTTATTTCGTGTTTCAAACTTTATCATACCTGGGATGTCTACTGGACTCTTGTTTGGACAGATTTAGGTGAGTTATTCCTAAGATTTACTAAGAATTACAGGCCTACAATATAAAACAACAAATTTCCATGAAAAGCAATGTATCGCTTTTGGCACAAAATTCCTGACATAATCATACCGCCAGGGAGGTTAAAGTACAGCTTATGCAGTACCGCTCTCCCATCCTGGCCTACACCAGGTCTGCTGCTATAATTGACATTGGAACTGATGTTGTGTCTCTGCCCTGTGTATGATTTGCTCATTTAGAAAACACAACCTGTGTTGATTCGACAGCCAATCTTTATTAGGAATCCGGCCTCTTGTAAAGGACCGCCACAGAGTTTACAAGGTCCATATTCCATGATAAGGGCAGGGTGCTTTAAAGAAAAGGAATACAGGATAGGTTCTTCATTGGGCTGACTCCATTTTGCGCCAGCTTGACACAAACGGCACCCCTATATTGCTTGCTCTCCAAGCATAACCTGTACCATCAGGCAGGAAATTCAGATAAAGCTATTGTAAACACTGCATAAGCCCAGTGCAGAATAGGCTGTATGAAGCAGTGTTTGTGTGCAATAAAAATACAGTATTACATTTACCATTTGCTGATCAGGCTTTAAATATTTAGGACACCACAATTTTCTTGAATATTAATAAAAGATATGACAGTATTAGAAGTAATTAAGCATTCCCATTTTTATGACAAATACCATACATTTCTAGCCTATATATTTGTCTCTGGCAGCAAAAACATAAAATACCTGCAGAAAAATGAGAGAGCTGCATGAGTGTTGCTGAACTGACTGATTTCATATGATGGCTGCTTTTTATCAAGATTATTTTCTGCATGAGAGGATGAAAGGGTGAGGGCAGGACGGTGTCCCCGGAGAGTGTTTTAAAGAAGAGTTACATAAGGTAAAGGAACAAACTATTCATGCAGATCAATACTGCTAAATATAGCAGCGTCCATGACGCTCAGGGCTTGTGAACAAATTTGACTAAATTCACAGAGTAATAAACACTTCTTGTACGTGTAGCTGTGGCTGGGACTGATCATGGAAAGAAAGTGTTAGAACAAGTTACTGTATGCTTATGTGGCTCGCCCCAAACACTTGCCCACATGCTTTTTGCTCCTAAAAGTTGGACACATATGCAACTGTTACAATCCTTATATCAGAGTTACCCCACTGAGAAGTCAATCAAAATGCAGATGTAAAAATGGGCAATATGAATCACTTAGGGGTGTATTTATAAAATATTTGCAGAGACTTTTGTCCTGTGAAACTATCAGGGTTATTCACTAAAGTGTGAAGAGTTTGGAAAAGGCAGGAGAAGTGAACAATCTAGGACAACATAGCAGAACTGGATCTGAATTAGAGAATTTTTCCAAATTGGCTATTTTGGCCTAGATTGTTCACTTCTCCTGCATTCTCCAAACTCTTCACCTGTTTGTGAAGAACCCTGTATGTTCTGTGCAAATGGAGACAATTTTTTTCCAATCTTAATGCAATATCGGGGATATTCTGCATTTTGGTCACTAGATGGTGCTGAAATACTTATTTTCTATACTCCTCAGCCCCATCTAGTGGCCATAATTCAGTATTTCTCTGATATTGCATTCAACTTGGAAAGGAAATATACTAATATCAATTTTTGCAAGACTAATGGGTCTACAATTTTTTTTAATAAATACATCCTCTAGTGTTAAAAGGGAAATACTACATCCTAATATTATCTTGCAAACAATAGCAGGATTCCCTTCCACTGCTGCTTGTGATGAATTTGCTAATTCACAATTTGGCAAATTTTCACTAATGCAGTCCGTATGTTTTTTTTGTTTAGTAAAGCATTTTGGAATACAGCATATAATCTAATACCTGTCAAAATGAACACAAACTATATACTGTATAAATAGTAAACCAATCAGCCTGGGTCCCGATCATGTTCTCACCCTGAAACACAATCCTAATGATAGCTGAAAGTTTGCTTGCAAACAAACTGTTGATTTACTTAAGTAAAGTGATGCTGTGTTCAACTAAAACACCCAATCATGTGCAGGAATTTTTTCTTTTTTTCTTAGTTATGCTGCATGGTTGGATATAGGAACTAAACACAGGCTCATTGCACTTAAGTAAAATAACCCCAAAATATCAGTGACATGGGCAGTGGATTGTTTTTAATGAGGTTGATTTACTAGAGGAGTAGAAACTGTTCACTTAGCAAATGGTGACTGAGCTTAGTATATAGGGTGAACCTGTTTTCACTTTTAATACCCAATCAAGTGCAAGGGAAACATTTTTAACAGGATTTTTTATATTGCATGGTTATTCAATTATGGAAACTACACAAACATGGAACCAAGTTGTGGACTGCTACATGGGACCTGGTTTAACTACGAATATAGTGGTCTGAAGAAACCCTAAGCTGGCACTACTCATTGCTGCCTAATAAATAAATAAATGTATTATGCAGTTTATAGACAACTAGAAGTTTCAATTATTATGCATTTGGAATCTAACTAAAATCCCTTTTATGATCTTTTGACAGATTGTAGCTTTAGAGTGACACTAAACTCAGGCATTAAAAATGCATTCAAGTACCTTAACTATAGACAAAAATTAAACTTTTTGTGTATCACTCAGCTGTAGATTCACAAATCATCTCTGAATTAATGCTGACACCATCCCTCTGGAGGGTGGCTTCTTTTGTTCCCCATGATCCCTGTGTGTATTGTAAAGTAGCCACCGCACCAAGCTCGCTTTGGTGATGGACTACTTTCTCACATACAAGAATATTGCACAAGGAACAAAGATGATGGTGGATGCACCTGGTTACCATGTAGATGGTAGAAGTCTCTTACAAACAACACAAACACTTGGGGTACCAGATAGACTTATGTGGAGTATATACACAAGAACCCCCAGAGCTCAAATCCCAGGATGGCATTGCTGGTACCAGTTTCTAGCTCTGATAAACCAATACAAACCAAGACGGTGATGAATCTCATTTGAATGTGATTATGTATCTCACCTGAAGTGAAATATCAGAACAGTAACAATGGCAAGATTTGGTAGAAATTGGTCAGAGGCCAAACATTAAGGTTGGGTCGGCAATAGATGCTAATTCAGGATAAGCAAACTACCAACTAAGCAGATTTTGGAGACTACTGTATATTGGGCAGTGTGGAGAGGAATGGTCCCTAAACACTAAATAGCAGGCTGAGTTCCTGAGTTAGTATATCTGTGCACTTATAATGTGTGCTGCTGAACATAGGTAGTACATAGGCATGTCCAAAGACCTGTAGGTAGCACCTATAGAGGAAGAATGGAGCTGCTAATTTTTCACATTTGCACTAGGGTACTAACGATTATGAGAACATTTCTCGTCAGTGACTCTGAATTAGCTAGTCCTTATATCGGTCCAATTATAATTTTACTTTAAACTTGAACAAGCCCCTAATATAAAATATTAACACTTAACCTTCCCTCAACCCAAATATATAGGCTGCCATTGCCATTCTAGTCACCTGACTGCCTGTATGAATCAAGGAACCAGAACAAGTATTCTTTTGAGGCATTGACTTGTTGCATGCTTGTCCCAAGTGAGTGGCTTGAAAAGTAATGAAGGTAGAGCCAGCCACACAACTAACATTGTCAGAAGTGTGTGGCAGCCATCAGCCTACATACATCAGCACACATTTCCCTTAATAAAACTGATGATTATAATCGACAGGGCCAGATTGCTTGCTAGCTTAATTGTAAACAACTTGATAGTAATAGTAACATATGCAGCATAAACAGTGTTGCCTTCCATAACCATAACAACTTAAGCTGATCTTGGTTTCAGGTCAAGATAAATTAATTTGAAAGAGTTGTATTAGCAATGTGCTTTATTACGAAGCCTGGGAGTTATTACACTGCCTATGTATTTTGTTTATACATCCACTTATTTAATCACTGGGAAGGCTTTGCAGTACATTACAAATGGCTCACATCCAAATTAGTACTAAACAGCAAATCATAGAAGTGAAGTACTTAACAACAGCATGCACAAATGAGGAAGCAGGTAAGAAGCTGTTCCTGTAAATGGGCTATAAATAAAGCAGAGATGGCTTCATAAGAATGACTGCTATACTCAAGATTAATTTTATTAGCAAACCTTGTAAACACTGATACCTGGCTAGGATTTCTTTACAATATTTTTATTTTGTGTAAATAGTAGGCATGTGCACAACAACAAAATTTGTCATCAGGCGAAACAAATGAAAACAAAAAATGTTTTCATTCGTTTCGTCAAAGGAACAAATGTTTATGTTTTGGATTCAGAGGCAATGAGCCTCCGAGACCGCACATTGAAACCGCAGAACGAGCGGTGGCCTTATCGGCCGCAGGCATGTTCTGTCCATGTGCACCGACATTTTGGAGTATATCTTGGTGTACACCAAGATGGCGGCGCGCGCATGTTCGAGCGCCACCGTCTTGGTGTATACCAAGATATACTCCAAAATGGCGGCGCAGAATGCGCCGATGGCCGATATGGCCACTGCTTGTTCAGCATGTGGCATCACTATCATGTGACGTCATACGCTCTGCCTCCAAGATGGCGGTGGGCATGCACAGAACACGCCGGCGGCCAATTTATGTATGCCCGAATATAGTTTCCGTATATTTGGGCATTTAATTAATTAGTTATTTCGGATTTGGACGAACTGCCGAAACCAAATGATTTTCATTGATTTGCAGGTTCGTCCAAATCTGAATGCACATGTCTAGTAAATGTTTAATATACAATTCTTTTCATAGCAAATTACAATAAAAAAGCTGAAAGTTATAGTAAGTGCTACAATTAGGAAATATGGTTGGAGAAGAAAGTATTTATAAACAGAGGTGAACACTGAAATGGCAGCAAGGCCACTGTTACCTGGTGCTATTGTTTCTGTGAACACTGTGTGAAATGCCCACCTAAAACTGATCATTTATGGCTTTATGTTGATGGACTAAATGATGACGTTGATAGAATCTTACAGCTCATAAGGATTCCACAAGAAAAGTAAAACTCTGAAAACAGGTTACTAGGCTGCTGTGAACTCTGAACATCTCAAAGAAAGATGCACCAAGCTGGGGTGGTTAAACCCTATCAATGCCTACTCAAAACTGAAATATACTGTAGGTTTGTGTATACTGATCCTAAAACAAAATGGATTGCCTTTTAGAGATGTGTGAATGCACACAATTTAAGAAAATAAAAATTGCAGCGTATGCTAATCTTAAAAATGTATTTCTGTTCATAATTATTTTTTTTTATATGTACATGGAGGCAGACATACAGGTCTATTCACTAAGCTGCCGAGGGCAGCCGAGTGAACAACCGACCCCAAGTGAAGTGAGCCAAACACTGTTCGGCTATTCACTTCAGGCTTGTACGGCTGATTTCAGCCGTATATCGGCTGAAATCAGCCGTACATCGGCTTGCTTCGCATGGCTTCGGATCGGCTGAGCCGAACCTCCGGCAGGCTACTCACTAACGTTCGGGATCTGTATGGGCTATAGTGAATAGCCCGTATAGCACCCCTTCGGTTCTACTGAACCAAAGGGGTCCCGGGGCCGAAGCTTGCCGAAGGATCGGCCGAAGCCACGGCTAGATCCTTCGGCAGCTTAGTGAATAGACCCAATAGTTTGTTACCTAATTCAAGGGTACAATTCTGCTCAGACTGACTGAAATCTACAATCTCTAGGAAGCTTATCATACCGTATTATGTATTATATTAAAAAAATTATTCAGCAATGGTTCTAGCCACATGTTTGGCTGCAGATGAACAGATGAATCTACAATTCTGTGTTTGAAACAGCTTTATAAAAATGTGACACAACAGCATTGTACACATTAACATTAGGGATGGGCTCAATGTTCGAGTCGAACAATAGTTCAACTCAAACATTGCTAGTTTGTGTGTTCAGCGAACACTCGAACTATCAGGGCGATCTGAGGGCTGTTCGCCAGCCAAGCACTCCACAAGGCACTGCGCAGCACACAGTGCTTTGTGAGAGCTCTGATTGGGTAAAGGTCAGGTCAGGTGCAAGACTTTGCCTAATCACGGCACAGTGCACTGTAAGAGCCATGATTGGGCAAGGTAATAATTACTGACTTTGATGCCCAATCATGGCTCATAGCTAAGTCCCAGCCCCACACTATATAAGGCTGCTGACACCATAGCATTATGTAGTGTGAAGCTGGAGTTAAAGATAGATTGTAGTGTAGGGAAAGATAACTGGCATCAGTGCTTTATACAGCATGTTAGTGCTATATACATTACTCTGTATTGTATATAGTATTATTGTCTGTGCTGTATATTCACTGTCTTTTCTTTTTTTTTTTTCTGTGTCAGTGGCATCACTGATGTTCCTCCTTATGTGTCACCAGTGTTTCCATTTTGTTTATTTTTTTTATTTTTTATTTATTTCAGCAGCAGGTTCTTTTTCTGCCTCATTGCTGTTCCCCCTTCCATGTCACAGGTGTTCCCCCTCCCATGTCACAGGTGTTCCCCCTTCTGCGTCACCGGTGTTCCCTTTTTTAAAAATTACTTTTACTTTTTTTTTTCAGCAGCAAGTTCTTTTGCTGCGTCACTGGTATTCCCTCTTCTGCGTGTTTTTTTTTCTTTTTATATTTTTTTTATAGTAAGCCATTGTACAACAGTTTGTAGTGCACCAAGCACCACATTCAATAAAGTATTGCGCCCAAGCACCAATATCCCATTCCACATTCTCTAATAAAATTTTGAAATAAGGCCTGCATCCTCTCTGAAAGGCCAACAAGGAGACAGGTGTGTTACAGATGCATATAATTTTTTTGCAAATTATATGCACCTATCACACACCTGTCTGTGCGTGCATAAAACAAACCCCCCACCGCCCCCTTATTTGCCTTACACATATGCCTCTGTCTGCTGTTTGACTTGTCCAAATGTAAACATTTCCGATCATCTTACTATCCAGGCTCTGCACAATAAATGACTACCATTTACACTTCTGTCGGCAGGGGGCATTTATCTGTTTGATAAATGAGAACAAAAAACCTGTTGATCTTGTCAGGAATTCAGAACTGTCCTGTGCACGCTTTCACAAAGAGTCATCACAAAGTACCTTTCTAGTTATTTTTTTTGCACTATATAATGATTAGCTTTTTATGTTGTGTAGTGGTTGGGAAGCTTAACAAAAGGCAATTGACAGGGATGACAATGTATAGTGTACAAAAATGCTGTGTAGTGTGTGTGTGTAACTAGTTACTGAGTATAGCTATTTCCATAGAAAAATAAAGGACCAGTCCTTATACAAAACATTAGCTGAAACCACATCAAACTGCTGAGTTGGGACAGATCTTCCATTGGTCCATTTGTACATGCATTGTCCTAGAGCTTACAGACTTGCCAAAAATAAAAGCAGTCAGTACATAATGTTGGAACAATATAGTTGTCTTTTGACATTCAGAATTCAGTACCGAGTTATGCTAAATAAAAGCTTCAAATTTGTAAGGCTTTCTAAATGCTTAATATATCACTAATTAGCCCATGTGTATATGTGATTAGATCATTTGCATAACCTCATTTTGCTTTCTTTTTTCTAATCAGAGTAGAGAAATTACTTTGCTATTTTTTGCATAAATTATTAAGCAGTAACAGAACTGGTCAGCAGTATACCAGATGCCAGAACATATTGGCATCCCATTTCACCCCCTAGTTTGCTTGGTCAGCACAAAAAATTCCTGCAGCAATATGGCACCTCACTTTGTGTAACACGTCAAAAACTAGGGACGCAAAATGGTAAAGATTAGAATGTGGGATAGTTTAGCATATCACTTATTTTTTCAGGATACATGTGTGTTTACAGTATTTCCTTTACAAATGACCTAACCTTGAGAGCATACATTTTCAGCTGACATACACGGTATGCAAACCCTGAGCCAACTCTTATTTAGACTCAGACTAGAGAACCATGGAATCTCACAAGAATATGACCAACTTGCTTACCTATCCATTATTCAATGCACCAAGGGATTCAGGCAAGTATGCATAAATCAATCTGGAATTATACCCATATAAGGGGTGAAGCGCTTTGACTCTCAAAAGCAAAATTAATTCACCACACTCAACGATGATGATTTCATGCCTGAAAAGAGACATATGACAGTCCAAATGTAAATATTCCCTTTGCATGATATCCATAAATGTTTTTAGTTCATATAATTGTATAAATAGAACCAACAATTGAAAATCTATTTAAATCTTTACAATTGTTAGCTTCATCATGTTGCATATTGGAAGCACGTATGACTTTCAGTAGGGTTAATGCACTAAAGTAGGGTACATGCATTTTTGCAGGAATGTCGTACGAAAAATACAGTCGGAACGTTCGATCCTGGCATCAGAAACTTGCCGAGTGTCGTTTGAAATTTCATTTAATATTTGCTTTTATTTACCATTCTATTTTGGAATGAATGGAGTTTCCGAACGAAAACCACATTGACTGTTGGAAAATTTTTCTTGGTCAAACAAATTTCTAACATGCTCCTTCGAAAATATTTCAGGGAAATTTTCTTTTTCTTTTTCATCTGTTGATTGCACCATGCTAATTGATAGATATTCAAATGAACATTCCAAAAACTACTTCTTTTGCATGAAATTCGAACTCTGTATACCCTACTTTAGCTATAACCTATGCCTGGTTTCCCATAATTGTTTTTAGTAATGTGCCTGTTTTCTCGTTATTTCAGAAAAAAAAAAAATGTTACAGCAAATAATGATTAGTGAATTAGCCCTAATGCTCAATAACGAAACATGGTTTAAAATAGACCTCAGGATCATTGCAATCATCTCTGATCAAAAGTAGTAGATATTCTGGTAAACTACATGATAAAAATATCAGTGACTTTATATTCTACTTCTGTTTTTATCAATTCATGTGTACCTAGCACAAATGTGGCCATACACAAACTATACCTAGCTGTCTGACATTGTTGGATCTTTATTAATTTAACTCAAAGACAGCGTAAGCTAAGCTGAAAATTCTGAAGCTGAAAATCCCAGATTTTGTTGTCCATCTAGATGGTTTGTGAAATGACTGCATACATATCCAGGTATAGACTTTGTAGGTTTGAGTTTTCCATCGTGGCCTTTAAATATACCAGTTCTGTTATATCAATTCATGTGTATTTAGCCCAAATGTTGCCATACACAAACTACTGTATATCTAGCTGTCTAGGTTTGAGGTTTCCATCCTGGCCTTTCAACAACAGAAGATTTCTAGACAAATATTGACCAACAGCAATTGCAATTTTTATGTATTACCAATTTGCTGTTATACTGACCAATGTATAACAATGTGCAGTATTTTATAGTCAGTGTATTTTACCTTACAAGGAGTCTATAGTGCTTTTATATAGTTTATCTATTTGTTTTTTGTTCAGGGTTAAAAAATTAAATATAAATAAAACCATAATTTTAGCCTTGTAAATATGCATTCAGGCGTGAACAAATTTGTTGTTATCCTTACATCTTATTGAAACAATGCTTCATTCCTCCTGTGAAGACATTAAAAGCAATTGACTCATGTATACCATCCTGCCTTTTGGATGTCATGGAGTAAAATAAAAAAGGGTGAAAAGACATACACTATTGCTAATTCCAGAAAGTCATTCTAAAATGGCCCGGGAAGATTAATCGGCACCCCTAGAAATCATAGTGATATTTCAAACTATTTTTTTTCTGTAATTAGTATTAAACTTCTTTAATCTTGTAATCAGTTAGTAACCCTATTTAAATGGAAAAAAGTAATCAGTCTGCTATTTGGTATCAATATATGTACCACACTGAACATGGACCAGATAAAGCAAAGGAGGGAGGTGTCTGAGAAATAATTATTGACCAACATGAAGCATCTCCAAGCAGCTTGATGTAACTGTGACTATAGTATCAAATATTATATGTTTTGAGGCCCTAGCCTACTATGTGCTAATCCAGTAGCACATAGTAGGCTCATGCCCTCAGAGCCTATTATGGGCTACTGGATTCTACCTCACCATGCTGATCTCGCTACTACTAAAGAGTCACTGGGGACACTGTAGCACCATGTAAATCTGCATTGGTCTATCTGCCTAACCCATGATGATCCAGTAGCTTAAGGAGATATCACTTGGGACCATGCAGTAATACCTGAACCTCCACTGGTCAAAAGCTACAGTCATACCCGGTATAGAGAAAACACCTAAACCTCTATTGTAATGGAGCTGCTTCTGCCTGCTGTGTGTGGTTAAAATCTGTTTTCATGCAGGGACTGCTAGCTTATGGGACGAAGCACTGTTGGGCATTCCAGCCCTCCCTTCCCCTGTTCTGCTGTTCATAATAAAACCTTAAAATACATTCAAGGACTTTAGACTGTCATTGCTGCAACTACTGTAGGTACTTTGCCTGTGGACAAGGCTTTCTCAATTAGGAGTCTCACAAGGCCCAGTTGGGTGGAGGCATTGCCATGAGAGACTTTATCAGGGTCCCATACTCCCACCATGCAGAGGCTCAGCCTTCAGTTGTCACATAGGTGCATGCTATTTTGGTAGCCTAAAGAGAGAAGCATCTAAAGCATTTAACAGGCCTACACATTAAATAAGATATAAATTCGTAGTTTCTAAACTTGTAAACATTCTGAAATTATAACATAAAACCGTATAAAATCAAATGATAGTTTCCTTTAACCTGTTCAAAATCAATAGAAAACAAAAGGGAACAGAGCGCCACCTCCGTGTGTAAAATCGTTTATTACAATTTCATGATTCTGAGGAAGGGGGCTTGCCCTTGAAACGCATCAATCTTGGCTGACTGTGGACGGTGATGTGACCGGATACTACCGTGTTACAGCGTTTGTTTGTGAGTACTTTTATCCCTTGTTTTATGTATTGTAATAAACGATTTTACACACGGAGGTGGCGCTCTGTTCCCTTTTGTTTTCTATGTTCGTGGTGGAAGCCCCAGAGCCTTGGATGAGCAGCCCCTCAAGTCTGTGTAAAAAAAACTGTGATAAACTGTTGAAAACTTTTGAGTGAGCAACAGCAAGTGGATTGTCCAGCTGGCAGCCATTAGCGCCAAGAGCTAAAGAAAACTTTGTCTGTTCAAAATCAATGCTCTAAAAAAATCAATATTGTTAAAGAAGTTTAGCTTTCAGGGTAATTGTACATGGAACTATAGCAATAGCTGTACTACTTTCTTACCACAAACTGTAGTTTAAGCATATTTGATGTAGTTCATTGTAAGAACCAGATGTAATGTTATAATTAAAAGCTGTCATTGTAGCATATGTAAGATAGAAACAAATTACATTTCCCTAACATAGCGTATCACACTGACTATTCACCCTTCTGACTCTCATTATGTGATTATAAATATTTAAACACTGCGAAGAAGAATGCAAGTTTTAAAAGCATTGTCTACCAAGACCTCTAGCATAAAGCCAAGAAACTAATTGGATTCACACTTGGCATTATTAAGGTGACTTTGATTCTACAATGTAAATGTTGTAGGGGGGGGGGGTTTCAAGCTGTTGAATTTTCGATT
>NW_017307337.1:502667-503679 GCF_000935625.1 Nanorana parkeri
AGGGTCCCATACTCCCACCATGCAGAGGCTCAGCCTTCAGTTGTCACATAGGTGCATGCTATTTTGGTAGCCTAAAGAGAGAAGCATCTAAAGCATTTAACAGGCCTACACATTAAATAAGATATAAATTCGTAGTTTCTAAACTTGTAAACATTCTGAAATTATAACATAAAACCGTATAAAATCAAATGATAGTTTCCTTTAACCTGTTCAAAATCAATAGAAAACAAAAGGGAACAGAGCGCCACCTCCGTGTGTAAAATCGTTTATTACAATTTCATGATTCTGAGGAAGGGGGCTTGCCCTTGAAACGCATCAATCTTGGCTGACTGTGGACGGTGATGTGACCGGATACTACCGTGTTACAGCGTTTGTTTGTGAGTACTTTTATCCCTTGTTTTATGTATTGTAATAAACGATTTTACACACGGAGGTGGCGCTCTGTTCCCTTTTGTTTTCTATGTTCGTGGTGGAAGCCCCAGAGCCTTGGATGAGCAGCCCCTCAAGTCTGTGTAAAAAAAACTGTGATAAACTGTTGAAAACTTTTGAGTGAGCAACAGCAAGTGGATTGTCCAGCTGGCAGCCATTAGCGCCAAGAGCTAAAGAAAACTTTGTCTGTTCAAAATCAATGCTCTAAAAAAATCAATATTGTTAAAGAAGTTTAGCTTTCAGGGTAATTGTACATGGAACTATAGCAATAGCTGTACTACTTTCTTACCACAAACTGTAGTTTAAGCATATTTGATGTAGTTCATTGTAAGAACCAGATGTAATGTTATAATTAAAAGCTGTCATTGTAGCATATGTAAGATAGAAACAAATTACATTTCCCTAACATAGCGTATCACACTGACTATTCACCCTTCTGACTCTCATTATGTGATTATAAATATTTAAACACTGCGAAGAAGAATGCAAGTTTTAAAAGCATTGTCTACCAAGACCTCTAGCATAAAGCCAAGAAACTAATTGGATTCACACTTGGCATTATTAAGGTGACTTTATTTCTATA
>NW_017307337.1:503762-508563 GCF_000935625.1 Nanorana parkeri
GGGGGTTTCCAGCTGATGCAATTTCAGATATGCAGAACTGCTAAACTGCTATTGAACTTTTTAATAAGTGTAGGCATAATATATCAATCTGAAACTACAGAAGCATTGTGCTGATTATTTTTTTGTGATTATTTTTCAGCCATTGTTTAATTTCATTTTGTGGTAAAAAAAAAAGAAAAAGCCAGTGCAAACATAAAAGTGCTAGAAAGATAGGGTCAGTGGCATTATACTTACATATACTTATTTGCATTATATTACCATATTTTAACATATTGTACAGCTACAAAGAACAAAAAAGCATAAAACCTAGCAATTTCAAACAAGTACTGCAATCTCTTCCATTGTTGGGGTTTTTCTGGGGAGAAATTAAATTACGCAGAAGTGGCAAGGACAGGTTAGTAGGATTGTATTCGGGTTCACTTTTCCTCTATGTGATAGATGGGTTGTAAAAATACAGTTTGCAACTTTTTTCCTTCTATTTCCCGTTGATTTTATAGAAGATGGATATTCATATTCCAGGATAGCTCTGCATGCCAACTGGAGCTAAATGGAAACCACATGCAATCTGGGAGCAAACATGAAAGTAACCCAGAAACAAAACATGTGCAAACTGTAAATGCACACAAGTTTTTTAAATAGATACCTAAGGGGTCATTCACACAGTTGGCGGGCACTTGGACCTGCATGAATATGCAGGTTCGGGTCAGCGTGTAGCTACATGCAGCTGTGTCCTCCCATAGTGATGTACAGGCGGATGCATGCAATTACATACTTTTACACTTGTCCCTCCTGTGAGCAGGTCCCTGCATGGGTATGCACACCATATGGATGTGCACCCCGTGTGAATGAGCCCTAATGGAACTTAAGCACTTATGATATGTAAAGTAAATCTGTCACAAGCTTAGATAATTCAAACTGAACATCCTGATATATAGTCAGCTTAAGATAATTTAACTAATCGCCTCCTATATCATTTCAACTTTTCCCCAAGTCTGTCTATTGGTCTGTTAAGATGATGGGTAACCTTGTTGATCAAAAGATTCTTAAGGAATGATAGGCAGAACCAAGCTTTATTACAGAACAGTGTGAAATGTACATGTTTTTCAACTACCTATATCTCTATATCTACTGATTATTTAGACATACATTTTTCTTTACTAAAGACAAACTGTAAGCATGTTTTTTTATCATATTCCTAATTTGAATGCCCAAGGTTTGTCTGGAACATTGAGTGATTTTATGATTTAAATAACACTTTTAGATAATTTTGTCCCCATAATATAATATTTAATATGATACAGTGGCTAGTGGCTTTATCTTGTTTTCCAACTACAACCGCCATTATTATGTTCATCTCTAAGTTGGATGCAAAAGCCATACTCCAGGATCTCAAATACAAAGGTAATCTGCAAAGAATCAAAATAGTCTCACAAGCCTTACATGGAAGCTGTCAGTTTCTGAATTCTGGGTGGAATTTTTAAACAAAATCACATTTGATGGGCCACTTGGTCTTTTTTTGCCTTCAGTCTTCTTTGATTCTATTTTATGCTAGTTCCAGGACAGTAAGTTGGTGTCCATCCTGCATGTTAAAAAATAGCAGCATGCCATGTTAAATAGTTACATATTCAGGTTAAAAAAGACATGCCCACAGAATTCAACCAATAATTAAAAAAAATATGAATTAAAAAACTGCATCCACAGAACCCTAAACCCACAGCTGGTCCAGAGGAAGGCAAATGCAAAGAACTATTATAAAGCGTGGTCCAATTTGCCCTATTTATTGACACCTTTATAAAGTGGCATGAACAGAAGACAGTAGCAACACCCTTTAAAGAAAAGGTATTTTTAAAACTCTTAATGGGATTTTTTTCAGTAAAATAATAAATATGGATGAGATTTTAATGATAGACGTGTAAGCTTTTTTTTTTTCTTTTTAACTAGAAAATGTATTAATGATGCACTTTTCTGTATATCATTTTGTGATTGTAAAACCATTAATGATTTCTCTAAATTATTTTTTATATAAAAACTTTATATTTATTTCAGTGTTAGTAAAATAGGCCATCTGTAGCATTCAGCACAATGCTTAAACCTGCAGGCACAATTTTTTTTTTCTGATGAATGCCGTTTTGTATTGTTGAGAAATAAGCCGTGTCACAAGAAGTTTTAGCTGAGATGGAAAAGATAAGCACCATCAATTTAATAAAAATACTGAGCCCAGATTTCATAACAGTAGACATTTTTTCTCTTTTACGCATACACCATGTGATGATGGATGAATTGCCAGTGAGAAGTGGTGAATGCAGATTAGCAGAGCCAGAATTCTGGTGACTGTAGGTGTGAGGAAGCACTCAAAACGCATCTTTACATTTATACTAGAACTTCTTGTATATTTTATGCAGCGTGATTACACAGATTCTGGGGCTACATAAAATGTATACACTAGATATTTAACATGTTCATGAAAAATAACTGGGTTTTATTATTTGGTGCTTCCTGCATTTTTTTCTTTTTTTCAATAGTCAGATCCCCAGTGATTTTCTTTGTTGTTATACTTCACCAAAACATATATTTTTTCCCTTTAATCTCAAATGGATTTTATAAACTGCAATACTTCTGATTTTCTACAATAATCAGATATCTTATGAAGAAATATTTTATTGCTATAGTACACTTTTTTAATGTTACTGTAAGTATTGCAGTAGTATAGTAATTAGCTATTGTATAGCTACAGTGTGTCGCATATACACTATATCCTCTTGGATATGTTTCTTGAAATTAGCATATCTTTTATTTTTTCTACATTTACCAGCTGGAGCCTTACAATGACAGCAAGTTAGCAGCAGTGCCAGTAAATATTATTGGTCTCAACAGAAATCCAAAGTTTGTCCAGAAATGTATGCTTTACTGTTTTTTATGTTCCAGGGTTACTTTTAGACCACAGTCATATCTTGACTTGCCTAAATATCTTTCATGACTTCTTACTATCTCAGTATGCAATTCCATGGGTTTTACAAAAAAAAATCCTATTGTCTTGTATTTTTATATTGTTAGCTTACAGATTGATTGTTTCCTGATTAAAAGGAATGCTGAAGAGTGGTAATCACATAGCTCAGGGATGTTCCTAAATGCCAATGGCTTGGTCAAGAGATTGTACATCCCCTCCTGTGAAAGAGAGTGGATACATTCTTAAAAGGAAACCTGTCATAAGAGATACAGATGATGATCTTTCTTTCATCCCTAGTGCCATGCTAATCCTCTTGTTTTTCGGTACTTTCTGATCTAGTTATTTGAAGCAAGAATACAGATAAGGCCTTGAACATTTCACTAACTCTTTTGATGCACATATTTGTTTTGGGTCATTGACTACTACTAAGGAGTCACTGGGGACACTGTAGCACCATATAAATCTGCAGTGGTCTATCTGCCTAACCCATGTGGATCCAGTAGCTTAAGGAGATATCACTGGGGACCATGCAGTCATACCTGAACCTCCAATGGTCAAAAGCTACAGTCATACCCGGTACAGAGAAAACACCTAAACCTCTATTGTAATGGAGTTGCTTCTGCCTGCTGTGTGTGAGTAAAATCTGTTTTCATGCAGGGACTGCTAGCTTATGGTACGTAGCACTGTTGGGTATTCCAGCCCTCCCTTCCCCTGTTCTGCTGTTCATAATAAAACCTTAAAATACATTCAAGGACTTTAGACTGTCATTGCTGCAACTACTGTAGGTACTTTGCCTGTGGACAAGGCTTTCTCAATTAGGAGTCCCACAAGGCCCAGTTGGGTGAAGGCACTGCCATGAGAGACTTTTATTAGGGTCCCATACTCCCACCATGCAGAGGCTCAGCCTTCAGTTGTCACATAGGTGCATGCTATTTTGGTAGCCTAAAGAGAGAAGCATCTAAAGCATTTAACAGGCCTACACATTAAATAAGATATAAATTCGTAGTTTCTAAACTTGTAAACATTCTGAAATTATAACATAAAAACGTATCAAATCAAATTATAGTTTCCTTTTAACCTGTTCAAAATCAATGCTCTAAATAAAATCAATCTTGTTAAAGAAGTTTAGCTTTCAGGGTAATTGTACATGGAGCTCTCAGGGTAATTTTAGGTTATTGACTCAGGAGTAAGGATGGGCTGCATGTTCGAGTCGACCATAGGTTCGACTCGAACATTGCATGTTCTAGCGTTCGCCGAACATTATGGGATGTCCGCGGTCTGTTCGACCCCGGCACATCCCACAATGCACTGCGCCGTCCGAAAACGGTAATTGGCTACAGTCCTGCACCTGACCGCAGGTCAGGTGCAAGACTGTGCCAATCAGGGCTCAGTACAAATGTAGAGCCATGATTGGGCAGAGTCACGATGACTCTGCCCAATCAACTGCTAAAATGTAATAGTGTGCAATGGCTAACTCAGCAGCGTAACAATAGCCATAGCAGCCCATGTGGCTGCTATGGGGTCTGAGGTAGAAGGGGCCCCAGTAGGGGGGCTGATTAGGAAATGTTAACTTTGAGGTTTCTAGTATAGAAGGGCTAAAGTCAGACCTCAGGATCCTCTAGTCACACACCCCCTTCTGTGCAGGAAGAAACATTTGCTTAACCACTTCAAGACCAGGTGTTTAGACCCCCTTCCTGGCCAGGCCATTTTTCAGTGTTCAGCGCTGCAGTACTTTGACTGACGTTTATTCCGTCATGCAACGCTGTACTGAAATTAATTTTATACCATTTTTTTGGGGACAGCTAGAGCTTTATTTTGGTGGTATTTAATCACCACTGGGGTTTTTATTTTTTA
>NW_017307337.1:508795-509179 GCF_000935625.1 Nanorana parkeri
AGTGTTATCAGTGATTGATGGCCCTAGACTTATTGCTCTCACTTGGACGTTCACGGCAATATGTAACATGTGCGGCGTAATGGTCGCAATCGTCTTTTTTGCACGTATGCGCCCCGACGCATGTTTGCATGCATGTATGGGTGGGGACTTTAAAAATGTTTGTGTTTTTTGTTTTTTTATTCTTTTTTATGTGTAACTTTAAATTTGGGGGCGGGGAACTCACATTTTTTTTCCCCACTAAACTTTATTGCTATCACATACGGGGGCTAATAAAACCCCCTTATGTGATAGCAAAATATGTGACAGGTCCTCTTTATGGAGACATCAGGGGTCTCCAAGACCCCTAATGTCACCTAGGACCCCCCAAAAGAAGCTGATGAAGCA
>NW_017307337.1:510851-511159 GCF_000935625.1 Nanorana parkeri
GAACTGCAAAAATGTAATAGTGTGCAATGGCTAACTCAGCAGCGTAACAATAGCCATAGCAGCCCATGTGGCTGCTATGGGGTCTGAGGTAGAAGGGGCCCCAGTAGGGGGGCTGATTAGGAAATGTTAACTTTGAGGTTTCTAGTATAGAAGGGCTAAAGTCAGACCTCAGGATCCTCTAGTCACACACCCCCTTCTGTGCAGGAAGAAACATTTGCTTAACCACTTCAAGACCAGGTGTTTAGACCCCCTTCCTGGCCAGGCCATTTTTCAGTGTTCAGCGCTGCAGTACATAGACTGCAGTTTAT
>NW_017307337.1:511202-517576 GCF_000935625.1 Nanorana parkeri
TTTTTTGGGGACAGATAGAGCTTTATTTCGGTGGTATTTAATCACCACTGGGGTTTTTATTTTTTATTATAATTAGGAAAAATTACAGAAAATTTTGAAAAAAAAAGTTTTTTTTACATTGTTAGGAAACATTTATTATTAGCCAGTTTTTTGGTAAAATATAAAAGATTGGGTCACGTCGGGTAAATAGACACCAAACATGTCAAGCTTTAAAATTGTGCGCACCCGCGAAATCGCGAAAAACTACCATACCAAATTTGGCCATAGGCGACACTTTAAAAGCTTTTACCGCTCATCAGTTAAGTGTTATCAGAGATTGATGGCCCTAGACTTATTGCTCTCACTTGGACGTTCACGGCAATATGTAACATGTGCGGCGTAATGGTCGCAATCGTCTTTTTTGCACGTATGCGCCCCGACGCATGTTTGCATGCATGTATGGGTGGGGACTTTAAAAATGTTTGTGTTTTTTGTTTTTTTATTCTTTTTTATGTGTAACTTTAAATTTGGGGGCGGGGAACTCACATTTTTTTTCCCCACTAAACTTTATTGCTATCACATACGGGGGCTAATAAACCCCCCCTATGTGATAGCAAAATATGTGACAGGTCCTCTTTATGGATACATCAGGGGTCTCCAAGACCCCTAATGTCACCTAGGACCCCCCAAAAGAAGCTGATGAAGCACAGATCTGCTCCATCAGCTTCTTTCCGGTTCTAAAGCTGGCGGATCGCTTGTATGGTATCAGGCATCGCTGCCTGTTTTTAAAAAACGGCAATTTCCCGCTCTCGCGCGCTGAGCAGCGCGCGCGAGGGGGCGTGTCTGATCCGACGTCTAAAGACGCCCGCTCAGATCTAGAGAGCTCCGTGCCGGCCGTTTTTCTACTACGGCCGGCACGGAGGCAGTTAACTATCTAGTGCAGATTCATTGGCCTCTGAACTTCTGAAATGAACCCGTATACCTAATGCAGTCACATATCCCAGAGTTTACCTCTGTTAAAACCTTATAGGAGGGCTGAGGTTTGTGATTCTACAAAAAAGTGTAATGAAGCTAGAGTTTAAAGAAGTTTCTATTAGTGTTGAATGAGTTCATGCAAGAGCATTAATCATTTTATCACAATATAAAATATCATTAAGGTTATTATTATTAGTGCTTCTATGACTGTTACACCTAGCACTGTACGGACTATGCTGACAGATCTTCTGCTGCTTGTCCTTGATACTTAATGTCAAGATCACTGACACATATTGTCGTAGTAGACACTTACAGCCACTACAGAGAGTTAGCAGGGCTGCCCAAAGTTTTGCTATGGGGTCCTATAATTTGTAGTTAAACCCCTTGGCTAAAATATATTAGCAGCAATCACTAAACTTAGGCTTAACATTATATTTTCTTCCAAACCGTACATCTGACAAAAAAAAGTCAACAGCTACATATAAACTCTCTGTGCATTAAATATGTATGCCTTAATTTGGTGTTTTATTTCTAGTTTTCTTTTAACATTTACCCCTAAAGCAGTGAATGCTCAGAAAAAGATTCTTTTTTACAATGCTGTCATTTGTGTTCTGTCTAAGTAACCTTATTCTGTAATGGTTGGTCATTTTCCAATATGCTGGAATAGTTATGCAAAAGTGCTTCTACATTCCCACCTTTTAAATAAAAGTCTCCAAACATTGGAAGGCTACTGCATAAAACACATACATACTCAGCTCAGTAGCCAAAAATCATCCCAGGCAGAAAGAATTTGCTGAAGAAAAAGCTCACCATATAATAACCAACAATAGTTAACCATATAATAACTAATATATGTTGTCTTCTAGGACACAAATGTGTGCAATGCTTTTATGTCTTATGTTGCTGACCAAAACAAATAGTACAATTTCTGGGTTGTGAGGTCAGCTGCATGACAGCGGTTTAGAAATGTTACTTTTCCTTTTGAACATTGCACAGTAGCGGGTCAAGTACTTTCAGACTATTTCCAGAATTAATTTGTACCTGTCATTCAGTCCAAGTGCAGTTATGATGTGTTAGTGTGCTGATTGGCTAAATGCAAAAAGTGTTTGTGAAGCAGAACCTCAACTCCAAGAGTTAGAATTTGACACAGGGACACAGCTTTCAGAACGCCAATTGTCATTGTACAAAAATAAAACAGTGACCTTGACTCCTTCTGTATTGTGCAATATTGCCAGGATGAAACTTTGATGTTATCCAATGTCTTTACAAAGCAAGTCTAAAGGTTAAGTTCTTCTTTGAGAAAATAATAGTACTAGCTCAAGATAAATTCAAAAAGCCCCAAATGACAATGTAGTATCATGCAAAAAAAAAGTACTGCTTATTTTTTTTAAAATTTTGCATTCATCAGCCCTTATTTGCACTGTAAGGTGTTATTTACATAAAGTGCTATGCAAACTGTTGGCGCTATGTAAATCCTGTATAATAATAACAATAATAGACTTAAAGTGACATTAAACCCTCAGATTTTTTAACATAAACCAATACTGTAATGTGTGCCTTACTGTAATCCATGGTTGTTTCCCTTCTCTTTGCTGCTCTTCCTTTTAAATCCTCATGTCTTCTCATGCTTGGGGAGAACTTCCCTTTGCAGCTGAGTGCCTCTTCCTGTAGTGCTGGCTCAGGTTGCAAACCTACACACAGACACCATGTATCCATTTCAGAGACAAGGCAGTCTGCTGCAAAACAGAAGTTCTGCCCAGCATGAGAACAGATACAGATTTAAAAGGAAGAGCAGCAAAGACAAGGAAAACAATCATGGGTTACAGTAAGGCACACATTACAGTATTGAGGGTTTAATGTATCTGAGGGTTTAATGTCACTTTAAGATTGTGAATAATAGCCTGAAGAGCAGTATGCACAGCAAGCTTTTACTAACCTTCTGCAAAACTTTTAACTAACTTTGAGCAGTTTGAACCTGTGCCCAGACTATGTACATTAAAGTAATAGCATATACAGAATAAGCAGTAAAGTCACTGCAAAACAAGCCCAAATTCATCTCTGTTGCTGCAAGGAGTATGGAGAAATCCTTAGTGGTTCACAAGAGAGACGTTGAAATCACAGCCCATTTGTTTTTTTGCAAAGAGCAGAATCTTGGCATCCTGCCGGGCTGAAACCTGACTGTATGGATTTCTAGTTAGAGGCAGTCAACAAGTGAAAGGCAGTACTGAGTTGTCTTATTAAAAAGCCTAGCATGCCTTGTCAGCTAAATGTCATGGAAGCAGCTAAAATAAATGTTTATTTTAAAATAAAGATTATGTACATGTTATAACAAAATGCTAGAAAATATTAATTTATAAACATGTAAGCATTGCTAAAAAAAGTTTGAAAATTTTTAAAGGGAAATGTTCTTGTGACAAATATTGAGACACAACAACACAACAGCCTTTAGATTTTTAAGCATTCTTAGCATATGCATAAAGTTGCTGTAATTTTATCCATTTTGTATTAATTATTTACACGTGCCCTAGATGTTTACTTCAAGCATAAAACAAACTGACCAAAATGATAAATTAAGCAGACATTTCAGCTTGGACTTTGCTATCAGTATCACGTTTTGTGCAAGTGTACCACCCTATAAACATCATGCAGAATTACATAATCACTAACAGAGCTTTCCTCTTGGTGACTATGCTAGTCCATTCCATGTTGTGAATTTTAAAATTCTCTTAATTCATTTTTGTGTAATCATTGCATAGCATCACATATTCAGTTCACAATTAAAAGGGACTTTAATCTAGAAAAGTGGCCACATCCCATTGCCCCTTTTTAGATGGCATTGATGCCAGTGATCCACCAATGTTAACCACCTGCGGACCGGCCACTACATTAAAATGGCTGGCCCACTGGCACATTGTTCTGGGAGGACGTTCCTGTACGTCCTCCCATGAACGCACATGTGCATAGCTGCAGCCACTATTACCGCTTCTCCCGCTATCATTTGAGAGTTGAGCCATGGCTTTGCACAGAGAGCCGATTGAACCAACTCTGTGTCCTGCGATCACTGTGATTGGTTATCTCAGTGATTACATGGCAATGTTTACATTGCCAAGCCCCTACCTTCCTCTTACTTAGGAGGCAGTGGAGAGTAAAGGATGACTCATTCAATACTTACCAGTGGAAACGAGCAGCAAAAAATAATTTTCAACTCATTTTAACCATTTATCCTCTCCTGCTTATGTTAGATCCATCCTGGCTATGCTCTGACCTGTATATTAACCCTTTCACCTCCCTTATCCTGTGCATCTGTACATCAACCCCTTCATCTCCATCCTCCCACTGTATGTTACCTGTACAATAACCCCTTCACCTGCGCCTCCCTCTGTCTATCATATGTAGATGTATTGTATCTTGTGCCGCAAGCGCCACGTTTTAACCCCCTCAATACCAGCATGTTTCTTTATTTCCCAAAAAAATGCAGCAAAAAATCAGGTCACCTTGGAGTGTCTACTTTCCAAAAAAGGGTAGTTTTAGGGCTTTTCATACTGTACTGATTATTTGCTATGATTTATAAATGAAAGAAGGAAATACTGTTTTGTTTTTTTTTCTATTTTTTGGGGCTTTTATACTACATATAGTAAAAAAAATTTTTAAAATGGTTGTTAAATACCACTAAAGAGCAAAGAAAGCTCTATTTGTTAAACAAGTATATAAAATTAATTTATTGCGTGACAGAGGAATTCTCAGCCAAACTTGAACAGCACTGAAAACTGCAAAATGGCCTGGTAATGAAGGGGTGTAACATGCCAGTACTGAAGCGGTTAACTGTACTTGGTGAACTGAAAAAGAAACCTAGAGAATCATTATATTTTATGGACAGCTCTCAGTAGAACATTTTGCAGGTAGCTAGTGCCGCAATCTCAGAATATAGTCCAGGCAAGATGTGGTGGAAGCCAGGGGTCGTGTTACTAAACAGGCAAAACAAAATCAAATAGGTAATTTTCAGCTTTTTGGGAAATACTTGCTATTCAATAGAAATATGGTCTACTAGGGCTAATAATTATTTCATTGGCTGCAAAAACACACTTTACCAAAATGCTGAACACTGTAATATGTGAAACCAGTAGCTTGCTAAAAGGTGTCAGGCTTTTATCATACAATATTTACATTCTGTATGATTTGCACCACTGGTCTTATTTATACTTTACTAAATGTGTCATTACCAGCAGATCTGTCATAGTGAAAAATATAACTTTACACATGATAAAAAATTATTTGTGAGCCGTGTTTGTACAAAACAGAGAACAAAATCAATGATGGAGATGTCATGCCATTAATAATCTGTGATGATTTAACCTTAAATTCTAATGGATTGCAGGTAAAAGTAGAAAAACAAAAAAAATAACAGATAACACAATGCTTGCCTAGAGCATAACTAGCTACCTCAGTCTGTTTCTCTCACAATCCGTCTCTTCTGCTGTAATGTAGATTGATGTTTCTTTTATGTCTCTCATTCTCATTAACATTTGGAGAACCTTGCTAGGTTTTACAGTGTAAATGCATGCTTTGACGCAAGTCAAAAGAACATTTGCAATCACAAACTCGTCTTATCTAACAATATAAACAATTGCTATGCAATGGACTTTAGTGCTGTCTGTGCGGTGACAGGAAATATTTGGCACAATAACAGGTAATTTTTATGTTTATAAGGTAAACATGCAATGATTTTTCTAATTCTAAACCCCCCAAAAAAGTGTAAACTAAACTACAACCTTTTTTTCTTAAAATACATCTCCAATTACCACTTCTATGTTGCAACTGCCTGGATCTCATCATGCATTTTCTTTTAGGCAGATGTTTGGAAAATAAGTACATCTTGTAAATATTGACACAGTTCTATTGATTGCATATGAACTGAACTGTCCTAGCTCATCCAAACTCTAGGTTTTTGCCAAACTAATATTCTTAACAAAGGATGGTGCAGCCTTACGAGAAACAACTCCACGCTCCTAATTAAAATATCACTTTAGCATGTCAGCATATTGGGTAAAACTACCAGAAACTTGCTCATTGGTTTCATTACTGGTCACCCTAATTGTAGATTTTTGAGAGTCATGAACAATGTCTGAAATGTGCCAGTGACTTTATGGTGATTCTAACCTAATAAGCAAATAAAGTGACAATTTAATCTGGAGATTGGAACAAATATGCTTTCCTTTACATTTTACTAATTGGTGTCATAAGATGTGGATCATGTACTTGGTATTTCCGGCACTACTGTACTTGGTGTGTGATCGGTGATATTTACAAATGTACTTAAGGGGTGCCATTTGTTTCTTATCTTTGTTCAACCCATGTTGTGTCATTGTTCCCTTTTTGCAAACTTTCAAATTTTTTATAACATGAGATATGGCCAATGACCC
>NW_017307337.1:517699-539216 GCF_000935625.1 Nanorana parkeri
AACAGTATAACCACTGTCTGACAATGAATTCCTGAATGGGTTTCTGACACTGTGTATATGAGTAACTTCACTACTAGCTAAGGTAAGGAGAATGCCATGAGTGTTTAAAGACTGATTCCATCCTTTATGCAACACGTAAATTATGCGTTTTTTCAACCTAGCTATTGTTTTAGTACAACTGTGAAATAATGCAACTATCTGTTTTCATATATAATAGAAATATATTTTAAACATTGCATTCCTAATCTTCGCTTTCTTTTAGGGGGCACAACATGTTGTGCCACTATAAAGGTTGGTGTGTATACATTATAGGGTTTATTTGTAAATGTTTTCACCCAAGATTCACATAACCTACACCTAAGATTTTTTAAAGTGAATCTGCTGTAAAAATGTGTAAATCTAACAAAACCAAAACAACTCCCACCCATATAACTCACCCCTGGTACATGCTTAACTTTGAAAATCTCCATCTTCTCTTCCTTACCCCCTTCTCATCCTTTCTCCTATGTAGTACTCTCCAACACACCAGATGTGGGGAGTATATACTGCCACCTCCTTGTCTACCCCCTTCCTTACAATAACTAACAACATTTCCCTTACCTGGACCTACCACTAATGACATTATTCCCACCTCTTCCTTATCTCTTCACCCCTTCTCTTCATCTAGAATTATTAGAACTATTAAAGCAAAGGCCTCTATTATCTTTGAGGCCAGTTACCCAACACACACAATTTCACAAAGGAAACAAAGAAAAAAGCAAACCAAAATGATCCACATTATATCCTCTTCCTTGAATGTACAGTATCTGTATTTCTTTTATAGTACATAACTGGATCACTGTTGCTTCTTACATGCTTCGTACAAATACCCTCACTTGAGCTATGTAATTCTTGTTAATTATATTAAATAAATCAAGAATTTATAAAACAAAAAAGAGTGTAAACAACATTGATTAAAAAAACTATGACATTATTATGTGGAAAATTAATTTGCTTGAGTGGTATAGAACATTTATCAGTGATTTTACTGAGCGGGTGTATCTTTCAGCTAAAGGTTCCTGTTTAAAAAGTTGTGAATGTGGAGCGTGCCTTTGTAATTTTAGGTATTGACAGCTTTCAATGGTCTACCTATTGTTTTTAAATGTCAACAGCAAGCAATCATGGTGCTCGTATGTTGGAGAACTTTTTATTGACATTTGACATTTTCTGCAGTTTGCTCGTTTCACCTGGTGTCCTTATAGAGATATGTTTGGTCAATAGTTATAGGTTAAAAATATGTTTGTCTGCTTATGTGATAAAAAGATCTTTTTAGATGATCACTGTCAAATATTTATGAACAATAGAATCTCAATACAAAGCTGAGCATTTAATTTTATGTTTAAATTGTTGTGTAATTGCAAATAATTTACAGAGAAGGGTGTGTTCATTTAGGCCCTATTCATCTGGGGCATTCTGGGATTACTGGGGCAAGAACCTACAGATCCCTGCAGCAAGAATCCCAGGTGTCCCAACTATCCTCTGTCCAGTGACAATCATCTATCCTAAACCATATGTAATCGTACCATCGAACTATCAAAATCCCAGTCTGTGTTTGATTGGCTGGAACTGGAGCAGAAGGCATTGCAGACTTTAGGAGTCTAAGGGGTCTATTCACGAAGCTGCCGAAGGATCTGCCTGTAGCTTCGGCCGATCCTTCGGCTAGCTTCGACCCCAGGACCCCTTCGGTTCAGTAGAACCGAAGGGGCGCTGTAGGGCTATTCACAATAGCCTGTACAGCTCCCGATCATGGCCGAGCGGCTCGGCTGAGCCGTGCTGAAAGCCGAAGCTGGCCGAGCGGCCGGCCATTGACCGGCCGACAGCCTGCTTCTGACAGCTGGGCGGAGCCTGATCTTACTGCTGGCTCCGGCCACTTGCAGTGAGATCAGCGTCCCTGGTTACCTGCTAACCAGGGACACTGATCTCCAAACAGCTAACTCTCCCTGGCGCCCCAGGAGTCTCCTGCTCCCGGCCGCCAAGGAGAGAATCACTTCTGTGTCCTTTTTTTTCTTTATTCTGACGAGCGATGTCAGAATAGAAGAAAAAAAGAAATGTACCCTCTGCTGCAGTTCCCCATCAGGTCCATCTGCAGAGGCCGGGTACAATGCTAGTTTACTATTGGCTATTGCAAATTGAAATAGCCAATAGTAATGTCCCAATGCTTTTCAATGGGAACATTTATTTTTTTGTTTTTATTTCTATTCTGACATTGATCGTGTCAGAATAAAGAAAAAAAAAGAAATCAGCCGTACCAGCCTGAAGTGAATAGCCGAACAGTGTTCGGCTCACTTCACTTCAGATCGGTCTTTCACTCGGCTGCCTGCAGCAGCTTAGTGAATAGACCCATAAGAGTGCCTGTCACCTGCTCAATGCTATCACAATATAGGCGCATAGTTTTGAAGCTCAACCTATTTACTCAACACTAGCTCATCTTTTAGTTTTCACTAAAATTTATGTATTTTTTCCTGAAAATATAGAGTTTATATTATAATATAGCCGGCTCCCTACATTCTGGGGTGGGAGAGGGCGTGGCAGTGCATTGAAGTCCAATGGCACTGCAGCCACGCCCCCCATACCACAGTACGATCGCCCACACCAGAATCAGTGGCATGTCAATGCCTACGTTCCGGTCCAATGCAATCGCAAACAATAGTGCATTAATCATTCTTTGGGATCGCACTGGACTGGAAAACAGGCATTGATGTGCCACGTGTTTGGTGCGGGCGAGGAGGAATCACTGTGAGATGCTCCAGAGACCGGGCATGACAGGGCTCACAGCTAAGAGTGCAGCCTAAAACTCAGCACCCACAGAACAAAAAATCATCTAGCAGCCATGGATAGATCATTCTGATTATCCTGGTTTGCCATATTCATTGATGTTATGAAACTTTCCTTACTATCTTCCAGGTTCCCTCTGTTTTGTGGATGCTCCATATATAAGTATGCTTCTACTCTCCTGGTATTGGTGCTTCACTTCTTGGTTACTCTACTAATTTGTAACATAAATATGCATCCTATACAATTTAGTGCTGTATGCCCTCACAAAGACACCTTTTGTAATTTTACTGATTGTAACTTTTTGATTTATACTTAATTGAAAAAAACCTTTGAAACTGAAAGATACCGTTTAGGTAAACACAACAATTGCTCAAAATCTATACTCAATAAAATTACACAGTAGTTTCTCTTTAAATGTACATTGCAGTAATAGGATATCTTCTGTCCTTTCCAAATGAACAGCCTTTTAATGTTGCCGTATGTCTGGGGTTATAGTGTGTAAAAATCTGACTTGTTTAAATGAATGTTCAACTGTAGCACATTTTGTTACCTTATGAAGATTCTAGCAGAGAAATGTCTGCAAGCAATTTTGCTTTTCCCTTAAGTGTAAAGAAATATAACATCTGCCATATTTCTGGGAAAATTACTAGCTATTCTCCCTATGATAAAAAATATTTATTCTTGAGTTTATTTTCACTCTTCATTGTTTTGCTTAATAACATTTATATTTTGCCATTGGCCAAAATTGACTTCTGCAATCTCCGAGTGGTTACTCTCAGGAGCCATTTTATGTTTTAGCATCTAAAAAACAATTTAATAAAGTATTGTGCACAAAGAGATTACGTATCGATTTATCAAACATTTTGTTTGTGTATATAACTGCATGGATTACAGGTGTAGGCTTGTTTTATAGCTTATTGTTAATTTACCTTTTTACGTGAAAATCAGTGTGCAAGCTATGAAATTTGGTGCAATGTTAGAACTGTTACCCCAAGGCAATACATTATGAGAGGCAATCTCTTAATTCCACCAGTGATACTTGATATGTAAATTTTTTTATAAATAATTATATATTTTTATAAACTATTCTCATCTAATTCAGGTATACAAACAACTCTGGTCTGCAGGGCTTATGCAAACTGAAACACGCGTTATTGTGTGTTGACATGTAGTTTAGACACATAGCTGTGCTGGATTTATAAAGTAATTATATTGACTTGTATGGCAAAATGCAGGTCAATGCCCCCAAAACATGGTGTACAGGTTTTTTTTTCCAATATACTGTAATACAGTAAAAACAGTTCCCCCTTTCCACACATTTTGCATTTGCTGGAAAATGTAACAAAATGCATGACAATGCAATTAGCATTAATGAGCCCTGACAGTTTACTCCTCCAAGCACCAGCTCACACAGAGTATTTTTTGAAATGAGGCAAAGTGAGAATATCACTTGATTCTGCAAAGATGAGGTTCTCACTTTCCCCAAGTCCACTTTGCTCATTCATTACCAGTGGCCCCTTCTCCACTCACTGGCAGTCAAAACAGTGTGAGTAATAGTGCTAATTTTTTCCTTAAGGAAAAGGCTTGAATACTTTCATCTGACCTCTTTAGTAGCAATTTTAATAACACTCTAAGCCTCGGGAAGAACAAGTGTGATATTTTGTATGTAGCATTTTGTCAAAAAGTGCTGAATCAGAGTTAAGGGTATTTGTAAAATAACCATCCACTCCTGCCTTTCAGATAGCATTTACCTAGCAGTGCCCTGACACTTGAATGCAGTCTGTACAGTCTTGCAGCTATAACACCTTCCACTCTTCTAGGAAGGCTGTCCACAAGGTTTAGGAGTGTGTCTATGGGAATGTTTGACCATTCTTCCAGGAGCGCATTCGCGAGGTCAGGTACTGATGCTGGACGAGAAGGCCTGGTTCGCAGTCTTCGTTCTAATTCATCCCAAAGGTGTTCTTTCGGGTTGAGATCGGGAATCTGTGCAGGCCAGTCAAGTTCCTCCACCCCAAACGCGTTCATCCATGTCTTAATGGACCTTGCTTTATGCCCTGGTGGGCAGTCATGTTGGAACAGGAATGGCCATCACCAAATTTTTCCCACAAAGTTGGGAGCATGAAATTGTCCAAAATGTCTTGGTATGCTGATGCATAACAGGCGGCAGGAGGCGAGGTGAGTCACAGGAGGCGTGTGTGTCACAAGCCCCGCCTGCACCGGTAATCTCGCCCAGTTTTTCGGTGGTGGAATAGGTGAAGAATTCCAACGCTTTCATTTTTTGGTGTAACTGTATTTTATTTTGAAGGCATGTTTAAATACAATTAAATTAAAATTATTAAATCAAAACAATCTAAAATATAAATAATCAACGTCCCCTCCCCCTGAGCGGGCCGCGGTAAAATTATCAAACGTTGACCGGTCCGCGGCGATAAAAAGGTTGGGGAGCACTGCTTTACACCACTGCATCCGACGCTTTGCATTGCACTCGGTGATGGAAGGCTTGGATGCAGCTGCTCGGCCATAGAAACCCATTCCATGAAGCTCTCTACGCACTGTTGTTGTGAATTGTTTTTAAGATTTATTGATGTCAGTGGGGTTTGGATTAAAGTCCACAATTTCCAGAATGTGCAATGAGTTCAACGAACAGCCCAAAAATCAAACCAAGGTACATTTACTCATCACTAGAGTGCAGCTTGCCTGGTAAAAAAAAACAGTTCTAGAAAAAGATAAGCTGCAACAAATATGCTCAGAGAATGTCCTTGCTGCATTTTTATAACTGGACCTTGAGAAATGGTATGAAAGTTAGTGAACCATTGAAAAAGACATTAGTCTACTCATAGTTACTGTGTAGAAAAAGACTTAAAGATTAGCATTTTTAATCCTGAAAACATTGTCAGGTAAAACACATTGAGGTGACAATTTATCTGCACCACAAACAGGATTCTGTATAAGGAAAAAAGAATACCTGAAACGACATGTATGCGTTCGCTGGCTGTCCTACTTATGTCACATATAATCATGATGTAGTCATGTTGTGTGGGTTTAACCGGTTTTCTGCTTCTTCAAGGTTTGATGTTTAACTTAAGAAGTAGGGGTTTCATTTATGTAAATGTTTAATAGTTAACTTGGCAGTGTAATGCCTGGTAGCCCCACAAAAACTTCAGCCGTGCTCTATGCTGTAATTTGTACATTAACAGTCTTCTGCATTCTTAATCATTAGCAACTCATTTGAATTACTCTACATGAAATTGCTTTCTACTTTTAGTTTTTTTTCAGCTTGCATTGCAGGCACTTAAATATTTTTCTATTTTTTCTTTCCTGTTGATTTGCTTCATTAGCAGCATTTTTCAAATCACATTTACCTAATCCACAGTTTCAGTATACTAACAAGAGTACGCTCCAATGAGCACAGACTTATATAACAATAGGGCCACTCAGCTGGAGAGTATTTCTAATACGCTCTTCATTGAAAAAATGCAAACCTCTGGTTTCCTCTGGATTTAATGTTCCAGTGTTTCTGTTTGGATTTAATGGCAAATGAAAGAGTCTGAAAATCCATATAATCTGTCAATCTCTATATTTGCTGAAACACTAGTTTTCTTTTTTTTTATCTGTCTGTTTCCTCCCCTTACTCCATTTGCATTGTATAAACATTGCTACCTGGCTGCTTTGTTACCCTTCATCAATATGGCATGCATTTGCAAACGACTGACATGAACGTTCATTGTTTGCGGCTTGATGTTTTATTTATGATTTTTGTTCACAGCATTCCTGGATAGCTACAAGAATGAACATTTATATAATGGGATTGTTTTGGGATTTAGCTTAGTTTAAAGTAAGCCTATCCCCCAAGTTCTTTTCTTAACTGGTTCGGTGAGCAGAAAAGGAAATTGATGTGCATTTTATTGCAATATACTATTATCTAGCTCAATATTTTAACTGCAATGTATTGACATTTTCACTGGAATTCCTAGCCAATTCATGGCTAAAACATAGCAACTGGTTAAAACAACCTGGCTGTATATATTCATTCTAGTTTTTTTAATTGTATTTAGAAGTATGTTCTTGAATACTTGCTTGCTGGTTTCTTTCAGCTTACAGAAGCTGTAAAATGACTTGCTGATAGTACAAGGAAATAAGCTACATAGCTACAGAGAAACTTGCAATTTCAATAAAAAGACATGCATTGCTGACCCAAAAATCACAAGGTATATTGGTATTGCATGGTAAAGGATATGCAATTCTATATTATTTAGACTTCATATTACCTTTTCGTTTTTTGCTCTTCATTTGCATTTATGTATGATGCACATCATCATTTATATTGTTTTTTTTGCATTAGGCTGCACAAATGCAGTTTGTCAGTTGCCATGGTGAATAAAGAAATGCATCCTGGCAACCATTATCAATGCTGAAAGGAATCTGATTGCCTGGTGTTGACTTACAGGTTGCTCTGCTACTACAGGTTTTTTTAGCTGTGCATCGGGTTGAGTGATTGCTCACTAAACTGATAGTGTGTGACACTCACGTTTTAAATAAAGAACATTAAACTACTAAAATTTTATTTCACTGTTCCAAATCTCCAATAAGATGGCATCTAATGATATCAATATTCTATGCTTGTTCAGCTAAACATAAAAAAAAAACATTTTCATTAACCATAGCAAATAATAATTAACATCTCATACAGCTCATAACCTTCGGCAGATGTTTACTATAATACAGTAGTCTACCCCAGAGAAGACTGGAAGTATTGAATAATTACTGCAGCATAATATGTAAAAAATATCACAGCCATTGCACAATATAATTTAGAAAATTAGTACTCCCTATGGGATTATACATAGATTGTTGCATTACATATGTTGATTCTTAGCTTAGTTCTTGACCATTATTTTCTTTCTATCTTCTTTCACAACTGATTTTAAGTGAAAAAATTATGCACATAAATAATTATTGAAAAAAAAATAAACTTTCCACAAACTAAGCAATCTTTTCAGTCAGTACAACTGAATGCAAATCCAATCCCTAAATGTAATTTAAACTTTAATATGTTATTACATACAAGTGCAGAACTTGAGTAAAAGGGACACAGGACAAATGACATGGTGCTAAAGGTGGTTACTGTTAAATTGTGCTGAATATTACAACAAATAGTTATGGTTAAATAAATATGAACCTACTCACAGTTGCATCCACAAAATACTCCTTAATTACTGTAGAAGTGGCAGTTCCAGAGACACACATAAAGCCTAACACAAATGTGGCACCAGTGGCAGTAAAATTCACCAATCATTGGTCATCAATAGCAGTAAACACCTGCCCTCCACATAATTAGTGGTTGGAGACAATGAACCAACCTCCCCTAAATCATTGGTGGTCAGTGACAGTAACCCCCGCAATCACTGATGGTCAGTGGAAGTACCTCTCAGCATTGCTGCTCAGTGGATACTTGACAGATGTCTTTGTCCTGCACAGCTGCTTCATTCAGTCTCCTCCTGATGAGGTTTCTCCTAGAACAATACAGCTACTGTTGGGCAGGATTTAATTCTGCCCCACAGTGCCTGATTAGATTTACAGGGTTATTCACTAAAGGGTGAAGAGTTTGGAGAAGGCAGGAGAAGATCTACAATCTAGGCCAAAGTGGCTGATTTGGAACAATTCTCCAATTCACCTCACTTTACAGTTCAGCTATTTTGTCCTAGATTGTTCACTTCTCCTGCCTTCCCCAAACCCTTCACCCTTCACCCTTTTGTGAATAACCCTGTTAGTGCCTGATGATGGAGCAAGAGTTCCAGCACTCTGGTTCAGGGTACATCCTGGACCCCTTGCACCGCAGGATTTTGTTCAAATCCCAGGACAGTCCCACATCATTTGGCATGCTTGGTGACTTCAAATGACCAATGTGATTTCATTAGTTACTGTATATTCCTTTTTTTATTCCGCTGCTTTTATTTTTTTTAAACATCTTGTGATTCTGCCAGGGAGGTTCAGTCACTTCCTGTAACAGAGTGGCAATGGCTCTGCCCCTATCTCCCAATTGTCCAATTGTGCATTGTCACATGGGCATCGAATGGTTGTTTTAACATACAATACACAGTCACAGACCAGTGTTATTATTATCATCAGGACAAATGCCATAGTCATTGCAGGAGTGCATGCATGTATACATGAAGTGACTGCAAAACACTGCAGTAGATCAGCAGTACCAAGGTGCAACATAGGATTAAAAAGGGTAAAAACAAGTGATTTATTCGGAACAAATGCAATTTTATTATGCACATTGCTTTAGCAAGCTAAATATTACTTAAGGTTTACATCTGCTTTGCCAATAATAATTAGGGCCAATTTATATTTTTATGTCACAGTAATATGTGCTAAAACATGATGCATAAAAAAGCACAAACACCAGTGCTGTGCATTGGGGTACTATTCATTTTAATAGTGACACAGCTTCAGAAATTTCACCATTTTTCCTTTTGTGTTTGTTTAACCATAATTTACATCTTCCCAATGCATTGCACCTACACATATTATATGCCGTTTTTTAAAGGGCAAAATGGGCTTTAATCTGATATGATCTGATTTAATAAAAAATACAAAAAAAGGGGGAAAAAATGAAAAAAAACCCCATATGTTTCACAGCTTCGGCAATAATAATGTGTTAATAATAATTAGTGTAGCTAACAAAGTAATTCACAATCATGTTTTTCAAATTCTGGGGACACCCTACTGACCATGCCTATGTTTAACCACGCCCAGACGATATGATGGCCCTATTTGAGACCAAACCCGCAAAACCAGGCCCCTATTTTAAACACAGCCTCCAATTGCTCACAGACTTCTGGAACAAGAAACAGACAAGGTATAAGGACAAAATAAACATATTTCAATAATGTTTTCCTCATGCGTTTTGTCTGTAGTGCTTTTTCTAGTCTTTGAATTAAACTAAAAGGAGTCGTTTTGAAATTCTGTCCTTGAAATCTTTTTTTAAAATGAGTGCATTGGGGTGTCATTCAAAATGTTTTGTATGTTACCCGGTGTTTTGGTAGCTTGTTGTAAAACATGCATTTTACTATGCTTTACCACTACACAGAGAGGTAAATCCAACCTAATACGTGCATTGACACCAGTGCCTAACAGCTTAATAAACATATTTAGCATGAAAAGCTTTTCCAGCAAAAATAACAAAAAGCCATGATGATACATTGGTGTGAAAAAAGGAAAAGTGATATCAATATTTACATCAGGGACAATATTTACATACAATTATGGGTATGCCGCTGGGGAAGTCAGAAATGGAGAAGGATTTGGGGGTCATTGTAGACCACAAACTGAAAGGTAGTTTGCAGTGCCAGGCTGCTGTAAACAAAGCTAGCAGGGTCTTGTCCTGTATTAAAAAGGGGATGTATTGCAGGGACAAGTCTATAATTTTGCCACTTTATAGATCATTGGTTCGACCTCATCTGGAATACGCGGGCCTGTTCTGGTCACCAGTACTAAGAAAAGATGTCCTTGAGTTGGAAAAAGTCCAGCGGAGGGCAACCAAACTAATTAGGGGTATGGAGGACCAGAGCTACGAGACAAGGCTACTAAATTTAAACATGTTCACATTAGAGGTGAGGAGATTAAGGGGGGATATGATTTCCATGTACAAAATGTTCAATGGTGGTAGCAACATTAGCGATAAACTGTTTAAAATTAACTCCGTTACAAAAACTAGAGGCCATCACCTAAAATTGGTGGAAAAAAAATTCCAGCACAAGGGGCGAAGGGGGTTCTTCACAGTAAGATCAGTTAGGGTCTGGAACTCACTGCCACAGGCGGTGATTTCAGCAAATAATGTGGAATTGTTCAAGAAACTTTTGGACGATTTCTTAAGGGACCGTAATATACAGGGGTACAGGTAATATACAGGGGTACAGGTACTCCTAGAATGAGATCCTAATAGGTTGGACTTGATGGACTAATGTCTTTATTCAACCTCAAATACTATGTAACTATGTAACTATGTAAGGACAAAGCTAGGTCCCCTGGAGCAACTTCTGATACCTCTGTTAGGTTGATAACTGGAGCTCTTGGATTTGAAGAAGTCACTATGAAGTTTTAACTAATAATGCTGATGAGCCTAATGAATTAATGACTTGGGACTTCTCAGATGACACTGATGTATTAATATGTTTGCAGTGTTGTTTGGAAAGAGAAAAAAGGAGGCTTGATGTTGCTATCATCCTGTCAACCCTTTTCCTTTGTGATAGTTTACAATTCGTGTCTGTCAGGCAGTGTCATATCAAGCACAGCAAAGCATAGATGCAATGGAGCCTGCTCTGCAGGACAGCACTTGTGCCGTGCCACCCGCTGAGAGAAAAACACTGTGTTCCAGCAAAATCCTGTCACTGTGTAGAGACTAGGCACATCTCACTACAGAGTAAATTAATGTTACTTGACCAGTACATTTTATGTACCCATGTATATAACATGCAAAATTTAGTGTTAATGTTCTTAATGATTTTCGCTTCATAAAGTAATGGATCATAGTATTGAGCTTGTTGGGAACTTATTACAGTTCTAGTTTTAAGCAAACATATTATGTAAAATGAAAAAAACTAATGTGTTGATGCTAGGGCAAAGTAAAAGCTGTTGCGAGATGCTAGTCATAGATACCTTTATAAATACTAGTCACAGATATCTGTCTTCTCTAATCTAGAACAGTAGTGTTTAAAGTGATCAACATTACATTAGGAGAGAATCTTCACATTATTGCAGAGTAGATGGGGTTTAACAGAAATATATGTGGTTAAATGCGTGCAGTTAGTTATCTATGGGGTCTATTCACTGCTCGAGCTGCTGTTTATTTGTGCGGTTTTGGTTTCGGAGGCTCATGGCCACCCACACACATAAACACAGTGGGGCAGCTGAGTGAACAACCGACCCAAAGCGAAGTGAGCTGAACGCTGTTCGACTATTCACTTCAGGCTTGTAGGCTGATTCCAGCCGTATATCGGCTGAAATCAGCCATACATTGGGTGGCTTCGGGTCGGCCGAACATGCTCCGCAGGTCAGGCAGGCTACTCACTGCTGTTCGGTCTATTCTCATAGATGGCTATTTTGCTTGGTACCTCTGTGGTACCGAGCAGTATAGAAAAACAGTTAAAAAGGTAGAAAAAATCAAATATAAAACAATTGGGTGGAGCTAGCAGTGACAGCTAGCTCCACCCAACTGTTTTCTATTGGCAGGGTGGTTCTGCTGCCGTCAGAATAAAACAAAAACAAAAAAACACCATAGGAATGCATAGCTAGATTCCTATTGGCTATTTCACTTTGCAATAGCCAATAGCAAACTAGCTATTGCACCCGCCCCCTGCTGCTGTCAATCACTAGAGGGGACCTGATGGAAAACTTCAGGTCCCCTCTGCTGATTGACAGCAGCAGTGGGCGGGTGCAATAGCTAGTCTGCTATCCGCTATTGCAAACTATAATAGCCAATAGGAATCTAGCTATGCATTCCTATGGTATTTTTTTTATTATTCTGAAGGCTGGCTCCACCCAGCAGTCAGTAGAAGGCTGTCGGCCGGCTTCAGCTCTCACTTCGGCTCAGTCCAGCCGAAGCATATGCCTTCAGCTGGACTGAGCCGCTCGGCCGACTTCGGGAGCTGTACGGGCTATAGTGAATATTATATCCCGGGGCTGAAGCTAGCCGAAGGATCAGCCAAAGCTAAGGCTAGATCCTTCGGCAGCTTAGTGAATAGACCCCTATGTCTCTTTATTGCAATGGATTTATTGAAAAATTGCAACATTCCAAAGGAGAGATGATTTTTTCTGCGCCAGGGAAAACTGCATTGTTCTTGGTGTCCCACCCACTTCGGCATCTTCTGATATCTAACATGTGGGTGTGGTTTTAAAGAGGCAGCATTTGAAATGGCATACCTTCCATACGTACATGTAACTTGTATGGGCTCAAGAGAATTCCAGTACATAAAAGACTGCTTATCTCTGACTCATTAAATAGTTAAATAGTGTCCCTACATACAGATTAAGAAAATATATTAAACACTACTCCTAACATGCAGAATAAGAGTTTCTACACTGTAAGATTCCTTCTTATATAAGAATAAGAATACAAGAATAACAACAGAAACTGAGAATTGCACAAATCATACAGAACCAAAGAAGTTCTACGGTGCAGCATCCATACATACAGAATTAGTTCAGATAATATGTATTGTTGTTGTGGTTCACCTGCACTCCATACAGCATTGTGACCTACAAAGAATAGTGGTGTTCGCAGTGATCACATGGATTGTGCTGTGTGAGACGTCAAAGCATTAAAGGGAAATTACCAACACTCAAGAAGTAAGAATATAAATTCATTTTTCTGTTCATTGAAATATCGTCACATGCATCATGAAAGCCAACATTTTGGGGGCACACAGGGCTTCTTCTTCAGGGCGACATAGTGAATACTGAATAAAAACTATATACATTATTACTGGATATATGAAAATCTATGGTGGGAACTTTAACACAGGGTGTATGTGCTTACTCACACAGGAGTCTGTGATAAATTCTGGCAGTGGCGTATCCAGAGTATGGCACATACCCTGGGTGCCACTTGAAGGGGGCACTGCTCCATGGACCAGCGTTTGCCAACCCACAGACAGCTGACTTTTTTTGCTCTGGCAGGCATCCTGCTGAGCTCCTGGCAACCAAAGACATCATTGGTTGCCAGGAGCTCAGCAGGAAGCTGGCCAGAGCATGCTGCCCAGCTCCTGGTAACCAATGACATCACTGGTTGCCGGGAGTTTGGCGGGACACCATAGGCACATTTTATAGTAGATACACCTCTACATGCTGAGAATGCCAGTAAGATCTGAGAGGCACAGTGAGCATTTTTTGTAGTTAATAGACTGTTCACACTCTCTCAAATATGTATAGTTAGTCACCACGCCCATAGGGATTTCCTCCTTCTCTCTCTGTTCTTCCAGTGCTCACTGGAGGGACAGACAGGGGAGGGGTGGTTATGGCTGGCTCTAGAGAGACAGACCCAGCAGCCAATCAGGCAGCTGGTATGGATCCCAACACGTTTGTTGGGATCCTCCTTGGCTGCAACATGGCCCTGCTCTTTCAGCTGAAAGCAGGAAGTAGCCTGCTATCTTCTGACTTTGGGTCACAGAAGTATGGTAGTAAATGTATTCCTGTGACCCAAAAGAGAAGTAAAGCTAAAATAAAGGTTTGGCTTCATTTTTTAAAAGTTACACTAACTGGTGAACTGATGCTGCTAAATATGGCTTAGGCATCTGGGCAGCAATGACCTCTTTTCAGAAAAGGTTGGCAGGGTAATTTATGTCTACTATCTTTACTGCCTATTCAAACTGCCATTGGATTGCATTGTGTGGTGAAACTTTTCCTCCCGGCTTTCTTTTAGTGTCCACATTTCCCTAAAGGAAATATATACAGTATTTTACATAAATACATTTAACTTGGCGATACTTGTATATTGCAGGATTTCTCAGGATTAAGAATGAGTCCTTTTCTGGTAGAGATGAAAAAAAAACATATTTCTAGAAACAATGACTCAGTCTATTCTTGGCAGATATTATGGCATTCAAAACTGTCCCAATTTCTGCAGTCGGAGTATACATGAACCCTTACCCATAAGTAATTAAATCTGACACAGCTCCAGTCCTACATAACTTTAAAGTGTATTTCCATTTTTGCAGTCAAAATTTAGAAAACGAGAAAAAAATGCTTTTTGTAAAGCAACATTTTAATAAGTGCTTGGCCCTTGCTAGGCAGGTTACTTGCCAAAATGTTGTTTTGTATTTTGAAATAAAGAATATCTAATCTAAAATTTACCATGAAAGTGAAATTACAGGGATGAAGGTTTGCACTCACTTGTGTATGGGCATTTGTGATTGCGTGTGTACATGTGGTCATGAATATCTACCAAGAATAATATATACTGCCTGCCCCCCCAAAAAAATCACGCATTCTAATATTTTGTTGGACTTTTAGCTTTGATTACAGCATGAATCCACCGTGGCATCATTTCGGTAAGCTAATGCAATGCCACAACATTTATTTCCATCTAGAGTTGCTTTAATTTTTCACCAAGATCTTGTAGTGATGATGGGAGAGTCGGACCACTGCGCAGAATCTTCTCCAGCACATCCCATAAGATTTTCAATGGGGTTAAGCTCTGGACTCTGTGATGGTCAATCCATGTGTGAAAACGTGCCTCATGCTCACTGAGCCACTCATTCACAATCTGAGCCCAGTGAATCCTGGCATTGTCATCTTGGAATATGCTGATGCCATCAGTCAACAACAAAAAAATCCATTGATGGAAAAACCTGGTCATTCAGTATATTCAGGGAGGCAGCTGAACTCATTATTTGAGCTCATAACATTGCTGTTATAGACCTGGTCATTCAGTATATTCAGGGAGGCAGCTGAACTCATTATTTGAGCTCATAACATTGCTGTTATAGACCTAACATAGACCTAACCAACTAAAGCAACCACAGATCATAAAACTGCCCCCGCAGGTTTGCACAGTAGGCACTAGGCATGATGGGTGCATCACTTCATCCACCTCTCTTCTTACCCTAATGTGCCCATCAGTCTGGAACAGTGTAAATCTGGGCTCATCAGACCACATAACCTTTTTTCCATTGCTCCAGATTCCAATCTCCCTAGCAAACCGAAGCCTTTTTTACCCCATTAGTCTCACTGTTGAGTGGTTTTCTTAAGGCTACAAGCTGTTTGGTCCCAATCCCATGAGTTGTTTTTTTACATTGTGCATGTGCAAATGTTTTTACTTTGTACTATTAAACATAGCCATGAGTTCTACTGTTGTTTTTTTGAGATATGATTTTACCAAAGGTTTAGGTGATCTCCGATCAAGATCATTCAAAAAAAATTTCCAACCACATTTTTTACTCAAAGATGATGGTTCACCGCTATCCTTCCAGGTTTTAATAATGTGTTGGACATTTCCTAACCCAATTTTAGTAGTTTCAACAATCTCCTAAGTTGTTTTCTTTGCTTAATGCGGGCCATGAGAAGCTACTCACTGCATCAGTTAGGGTTAAATAACTTGTTGCAAGCTGAAACATATTAAACACCTCAGTCATTATCCAATTGAAGGCTTTTACCTATTTGCTTAGTTAAATCCAGATGGTGACTTTGTTTGGCTAGGCAGTGCATATATGTATCTAAATGAAATCCAGTTTACAGTGCTGTCAACAAATAATGCCGTAATGTATTCTCACATCTGATTTAAACAAAAGTTGTTGGTAGCTCTATGCACACTTTCACATTTGTAAAAACATACAATATTATATCACTGAAATAAAAAGGTTCCTTGAAAAAAGTGTTGAATGGGATAGATCATATCTGTGTGGAAGGATCACGTATACAAGGAGACCTGGCATGAGAAGAGTTGAGAAGACTGAAGGTGTTCATAGCACTACATAGATTTTGTGTGTTACAACTAGAATACATTTATTTCAAAACAATGGGGGAATATAATATAATATTTTTGGAGGGGTGTAAATGACCGTCCAAGAGATATGTTAAAATGATATTTCAAAATGTATTAATGTTAAATACTATTATAAATAGATTCATGATTCAAAACAAACATAATAAAACAAAACAGATCCCTGCAGAGGATATGTTTGTATATTCACTGATTATATATCTCTAAAAATCCATTTGGTCCGACATATCATGATATTATTCAATATTGTTCAAATATGGTTATGTTGTGATTAAGTGGTATCAAATCTTGGTGAAATATTAATAGGGTGGTGTCTGAATTATATTTAGATTTAATAGACAGTGCCTCCAGCCGATTACGGCAAATAATAAATAACTTAACAACCAGTATGAATTCAGTTCAGACACTTGATAATACACCCCAAACCACTTCCCTGAGTTCTTTGAGCTTATGGTGATTTCTTACCACAATATATAAATATCTCCCAATTACACTAATAAATCAAAATAATTTATTAATATACGAGTATAATCATATATTTCTGTACAAAACATAAATTACTGGTGATTACAATTCAAATACCCAATCAAAGAAATAAATGGAAATAAATGATCAGAAAAATAAAAATACCTGGACACCTTTAAGATTGTTTCTTATTCTCCGTGGCCATAGGAAATAAAGATACGTCTCTCAAAAGTAAATATTCCCTTGTGATCCTAACGATTTCTGAAGATAATAGGTTTACTAGTATAATAGGGACAACAAGCAAAACAGGCTAGTAAACCTACAATGGCAACGAGTTACATACAAATCTGTACCCAATTTAACCATACACAATACAATCTCAGGAATAAAATAGAGAAATATATGAAAAATGATCACAAGAATTCACCCTGCACACTGTTAATTAGAATTGTAAAAAAAAACTAATAATAAAATGTAATCGCTATGAAAGTTAATTCTTCATATGTGATCAATATCTCACCAATCTTTCAAAAGAAAATGTTCAGAGTAATCTACATGATGAGCTGTGTCTGCGGAGCACATTATGTGGGAAAGACCTTTAGAAAATTATGGAATAGAATATATGACCATATATATCTAATAAAAAATGGAAAACTCACTACGCCCATTAGCCGGCACATAGGACTTCACCACAATTTTAACCTAGCGGTTATTAAATTCTATGTGCCGGCTAATGGGCGTAGTGAGTTTTCCATTTTTTATTAGATATATATGGTCATATATTCTATTCCATAATTTTCTAAAGGTCTTTCCCACATAATGTGCTCCGCAGACACAGCTCATCATGTAGATTACGTTATTGGTTTGGCATGTCACCTTATGTTTTAGTTGCCATTGTTTCTCGTTGTTTGGTAGGGGAATCATGGTTCCTTCTGCGATAAAACAGCAGTACTTGCATCTCCCACATTTCCGAAGGCCTAGGTCTCCACATTTCCCAGTTTCTGATTGGGATATATACAGGCTGTGTGTCAGTCTGTCCCTCATCGATTTTGCTCTTCTGAACACTAACTCTGGGGTGTCCTTTACGTATTTCTTAATTATATTGTCATTTGTAAGAAGGTGCCAATGGCGCCCTAGGCATTCTCTTATTTTGGCGTGTTGTCTCGAGTACTTCGTAATCATTTTAACTGTATCCTTCTTTTTATGTGGTTCTTGCAAACTCTCCTTCCTTGTTTTCCCATACAGTATTTGTTCCCGTTCTTGCTTATGTACCCGATTATAGGATTTCTGAAGATAATTTTCTTACTAATAGGTCCATCTTTAGTGGGTCCCCTGATGAAGCCAATGGCGAAACGCGTCGGGACCTATTAAGATAAGCTACGCCTAGGATAATATCCTGTTATACACTAATGTAACCATATTTGAACAATATTGAATAATATCATGATATGTTGGACCAAATGGATTTTTAGAGATGTATAATCAGTGAATATACAAACATATCCTCTGCAGGGATCTGTTTTGTTTTATTATGTTTGTTTTGAATCATGAATGTATTTATAATAGTATTTAAGATGAATACATTTTGAAATATCATTTTAACATATCTCTCTTGGACGGTTATTTACCCCCCCCCCCTAAAAAAACCCTTATATTCCCCCATTGTTTTGAAATTATGTAACTAGGGGGAGAGGTGTAAAACTAGGTGCCCACAGGGAGACAACCCAGGATTTAGTAAATAGAATACATTTATATTAAGGAACTCAAGTACATAAAATTGGGAATAGGACCAAAATGAATACGTGCAGTCTAAGATGATGTAAATGGGGTTTGTTCAATCTTTGTAACAGGAGACCAGATTTAACAGTTTCCAGGTTTATACCTTCAAGGTAAGCACAAACACTTGCATGCTGACATACACATGAATAAATAAAAGGATATGAAAAATATGTGAACAAATACCAAAATAAGAACATGCTTTAGTTGGGGCTAAGAGGAGCAGCAACAAGCCTCAAATATTACACAATATGAGAATGTCACCTTTCTTTTATCCCCTCTTCCTTCTATTCATGGATATTTGTGGTTAAATTCAGAAAGAGAATTATAGAGAGAAGGGGATGCAGAGAATACTGAGAGGAGTCAGAAGATTCTTTAAAGATCAGACATGAAGCTATCCCCCCTTTCTCTTGTGTGTTGGTCTATACCAGGGGTGGCCAAACTGTGGCCCTCCAGCTATGGTGAAACTACAAATCCCATGATGCATCTCTCTCCGGGAGTCATGTCTGTGGCTGTGAGAATCGTGCAATGCCTGATGGGATTTGTAGTTCCACCACAGCTGGAGGGCCGGAGTTTGGGCACCCCTGGTCTATACAATTGAAATATAGCTGCATTTAAAGCAGATAGTATGCTTCCCCATAGCACATTCTAGTATTTGTTTTACAAAGCTGATCGCAGGATACAAAAGATGGAGCTCGTTCCAAAAAAAATTCCTTATTTTGGTATATTTTGGACGGCATGATGTCTAAATACAGCCCTGTCAGTCACAAGATCTGCACTTGGTCATAAACATATAACTATTTGATCAAGCAGTGTTTCATTCTCTTTATTAGCTGAAGTAAAAGGGAAAAAAAAGATAATTTACCCTATATATTAACAGACCCTGGAAATAATCGGTACCCAGTGAAAAGAGAGGTGAAATTTAGCTGTAGTATTGTAGATATGTATTTCCTCAAAGCAGAATTATAGAATGCATTGCAATATTAATGTGCTCAGATGCCTGAAACTGCTTTGATAGTACCTTGTGGTTAAGAAGCTTGATGTGCTGCATGAAAGATAATTGCTAAGGCATGTTGCCCTTTGGCAGTGTAAATACGTATTTCAAGAAAAATCTGATATTCTACATGTTAAATAATCAACAAGGTGCCAATGGTCCCAAAATTATTATTTGGCTCAAAAGCTGGATGTTAAGCTGCCAATTAATGAAGTAGTAATTTTGTACCTATTTGTCAATTAAGTCATATAGGTCAACTTCCAAATTTGACGCATAAGTTTTTTTAGCACAATTAGATGTCAGGCTGACTCTCCTCTAACACACCCACACATGCATGCAGAGCAGTCAAATTATATTAACATTACCTTGGGATTATAAATAACAATGCACATGAAAATCATATTAGAAACCAATGATTTCTCATTCACAGCTTGCCAGTTTTGGAATTACAAAGAATGTTTCTAGAACATACATTTACCTTTTCAATAGATTACCATAAAATGTCAAAAGATCCTAAAGTAAAATTGCAGACAGTGAATAAGGGGTTTGTTTTCAGTCAGATTTTTATTTTTGTCTGACGCCAGTGGAGAGAGTTACCCTTGCTTCCTGTCCCTGTGACATTAAGACAAGATATGTCCATCCTTAAACAAGATTCGTCCATGTATAAATATTATCAAACAAGATTCACCCACTTTAGTTGAAACATGCTTTACTACACTTTATCCTATTTACCCTGAATCTTTTCTACTATTTTTATCCTGGTATTATCCCAAAATTTCACTTATTTTCAACCTTGCAAAATAGTCATACTGTTTCCCAGTTTAAAGTGGGTTTTAAAGTGTTTCTTTCTTTGGAACTGTGTAATGTTTTCATATATGAGAACACAGGCATTTTGAATACAAGTTCCACACTTCTGAAGTTAATTTTTTGTTTTTTTAATTTAAAAAGTAAAGTGCCCCTACCCCCTAACTAGCCATTCACACTGTAAAAGAGCTAACTAGCTATTCACACTGAGCATGGAGTCTGTTATCCCCATTCAAAGCCCCCTGCTATGCTGATATCAGTGCTCATTCCATTTAGGTTCAGGGGCGCTTTAAAAGGGGTTCTCCCTGAAACCGCACCCTAGCCCAATGCTAATGGAACTGGGATCTTCACCGCTGCAGATATAAATCTTTCAGAACATTTCCTCGGTTGCTGTAGATAGTTTTCCTAAAAATTAATTTTGACCCTGAGATCTTGTAAATAAACAATCTTTTTTTTTTTAATGCAGTCATTATTTAATAATATATCAAAGATACTGCGCTTTAAAAGTGAACAGCTATAAAATAGTAACATCTGCACATGTGCTGATACTTATATTTGCGTAGATACAATCATACGACAATATAACAAACAGCACCATGCAGGGCTAATACCCCTAAAATAATACCTACCCCGGAAATAAGACCTACTACTATTTTTGGGAATTGCTAAAATATAAGACCTACCCCAAAAATAAGACCTAGTTGTGACCATTCCCAGTGCTGGCGGTGGCATAAGGGGGAACTTGAAGAGCTGCAGGAGAGGCAGGAGAGAATCAGCAGTGCCAGCGCTAGAAGAAGCGAGGCGGCAGGGGAGGGAGCAGGTCTGCAGAAAGCCGATGCTTCCTCTATAGCGCCGGCTCCTGTCACAGGCAGAGTGCATTTGGTATCAATAGGAATCGATAGTGAAAGTGTGCTTCGCTCATTCTTCGAAATTGCTCTTGGAAAGGTACGGCACCCCTGATTGCCCTGATCATCCTATTCTTAACTTTGCCATTTTGGATTATTTAATTTGGATTTGCATTAACTTGGATTGTTGTACATTAAAAAAAAAGACCTACCCGAAAATAAGACCTAGTGTGTTTTTTTGAGCCAAAAAAATATAAGACTGTGTCTTATTTTTGGGGAATCACGGTGTGTGTGTGTATGTGTATATATATATAT
>NW_017307337.1:539468-566440 GCF_000935625.1 Nanorana parkeri
CCGACTTCCGGGAGTTCCTCGGAGATCCGGTGACGTCACGGACATCGACGTCACTGGACTCCTCCCCCCTTCCCCAAGTGGCTCTGTCGGCTAACGAAGGGAAGGGGGAGGAGTCCGGTGACGTCTGTGTCCGTGACATCACTGGACTCCTCCCCCCTTCCCTTCGTTAGCCCACAGAGCCACTTGGGAGAGGGGGAGGGGTCCGGTGACGTCACCGGATCTCTGTAGACTGGTCCCCACAGATTCTTCTCCCCTCTTGGCTCCGGACCGCTGAAGTCATAACATCTAATGCAGCTTCCATAGACCTATGGAGAGATGATAGTGCCGGCGCTTGGGGAGCGGAGATCAGGTAACTAGAAGTGCTTTACTCCGGGCCCCTAGACATAAATGAGCATTTAACCCTTGCAGTGTGGGGGTAGTCCCACTGCAAGGGTCATATTTTGGTTTGCCTGGAGATGGGCTTTAGAAAAAGCAATTTTTGGTTTAAGCCAATCATTTTTTGTGTATTTATCCTCGTTGTCCATGTTACTGGAGGCTTATCAGGGGCATGTCCTCCATGCTATAACACAAGAACACCCTGCCAGAAACAAGGACATACATACAAGAATACAAGAACACTCCGATAGGGACATGCTGAACACAAGGACACTCTGAAAGGGACATGCTGAACACATGAGCACTCTGATAGGGTCATGCTGAACTCAAGGACACTCTGATAGGCACATGCTGAACACAAGGACACTCTCATAGGGACCTGCTGAAAACAAGAACTCTCTACCAGGGACATGAACACAAGAATACTGTGCCAGGGTCATGGTGAAAACAAGGGCACTCTGCCAGGGGCATCCTGAATACAAGAACATTCTGATAGAGACATGCTGAACACAAGGCGCTCTGCCAGGGTCATGCTGTACACAAGAACATTGTGCCAGGGTCATTCTGAACACAAGGACACTCAGACTGGGTTGTGTCTCGGCAGTCAGCATAGACTCTAATGTAAGGGCTCAAATGATTGTTCCAGCACCCAGTTCAGAAGCATAAATGAGTAGTTCAAGGATACATCAGTTTACAAACTTCAATCAGCCTGTGTGCCAATATTGACGGCACACAGGCACACAGGCTGATTGAAGTTTGTAAACTGATGTATCCTTGAACTACTCATTTATGCTTCTAATCAATCTACCATTGTGAGTACCTTTGCACTCTATTTTTAAACAATAAAGAACCACCTGCACTAGGGTGGGCGCCCTTCTCTTTCTTTTTGTCTTCCAGTTATACAGTTCCCTTGGCTGTATAATAATGGCGTATAATTAATCGAAATTAAATCGATTTAAATTTTTTTGATTAATCGAACACAAATTTTTTAATCATTACCAGCCCTAATATATATATATGTATGTGTATGTATGTATGTATGTATGTATATGTATATACAGTATATATATACACACAGTATAGAAACCCAAAACCAAAGCAATAAATCCCTATACAGAGTGCCCGAAATAGTGTCCTAAATAGACATGAAAACAAACTCTAATCATATATGAACATGATCCAACCCTCCATATGTATTATAATATTTTCAACAAAACAGATGTGTTCAAGTCAATGTAAAATCTTTTCTTATATAAACATGATCCAAATGGCCAGATGAGGTGTGATGATTTTATCAACAATTTTCTGTGCAAAACAATTGGTGTTGCTGGTAATAGTTTCCTCCCCCTTCCAACACACATCTCTCACCTTACAAGTAGGACCCAGTAATTAAACTAAGGTTTTAGAAAGCTTGTTTCTCAGCTTTGGGGAAAAAGATAGGATTTTGTTTCAGTGTGTATCTTTTTTGGCACTCTGTATAGGATTGATTGCTTTGGTTTTGGATATACTGTGTGTGTGTGTGTGTGTGTGTGTGTATATGTGTGTATATGTGTGTATATGTGTGTGTGTATATATGTATGTATATATATACACAGTGTATATGTATGTATATGGGATGCACCGATACAATTTTTTCAAGTACTGGTACTTGTCCAAGTACTCACAGATACAAGTACTGATGCATTTTTGTTTGTTGTCATGTGACAGTTTTTCCAAAACAATACAGACTTATGATTTTAGAACAGTGGTGGAGTGCCAGAGCAAGGTCCCAGCTGCAACACCTGTAACCCTGGTAGTTCTTGTGAAGATGCCAAGTATCGGTACTGGTATCTGAACATCCCTAGTTGTCATCAACCAATTTGACTTAGAAATATTCCTAGAAGACAACAATAAAAAGTAAAAACAAATTCATTTGTGAACATGATTTTATTTTAACTATTAAAGATTCTACAGAATAGGTTGGTAGATAAGGGTCATACAAAGATTTGATTGGGAAAGAGTGATATTGTTAATAGAAATGTTAAAAAGCAATTGCACAATAATGGTAAAGTTAGAGTAAGTGAGGTACAAATGAATGATAAAAAAGGGGGTTGAAACAGCTTTTATTAGTTTTAATGTTCAATATAAACAGTCAAAATACGCAATTAATAAATATTGGCTGATTTTTAAAGAAAGATTCTTTACTTACTACTGTAGATGTCTCCCATAAAAAAACCTGCATTTATTTATATGAAATCTCCAACTATTAAAGATAGCATTGTGAGAAATACCTACCTAAAGTTTTTTTATACCTGTTAGAGATGTTAAGGGTATAAAAGGGTTACTAATTATGTGAGAATGATAAAAGACTTTGTATTGATGGCAGCAGGGAAAGAGTTTGTAATTAAAAAGTTTAAAACATGATAAATACAGTATACAGTAGATTGGGTTTGTATTCATAAAATGTATGCGGTCAAAGGTTCAAAAGTGTTACAATTTTGGGGGATTTACAGGATTTCAAACCATTGGAGAGGGAGTTTACTGAGGGAATTGTCTAGGAAATTAAATTACATTGACATAAATTGTTTGATTCCTAATGGATTAGATGTGGAAGTCGTCATTAACTGTTTTATAAGTGATACCTGATGTATGAGGTTAATAGTGCTCAGTAGGTAAATAATAACCATTTCTCTCATTTACAATCTGAGTTTTATCCTTTAGTGCTAATAGAGTGTGTGATTAGAATTAGGCATTTTTCCAGTTTATTGTTATAGTAATTTATCATGCATGTATATTTGCTAATTAGTTCTCTTCTATGTATAATTATTTGAATCATTTATGTAACATAGTTATTATTTATTAGAGAATCGGAGGTTGCCATATAGATTCTTTGTCTAAGAATTGTAAAGTGTGACTGGGCTGTACCCTTGATGAAGCCAGTTTTGATGAAATGCGTTGGGGCAGAATTTAGTTACTGGGATACTAGAAGGTAAAACAACACGGAAACTAACTGAGAAATCAGGGGGATCTTCACTTCACTGGAATCTAATGCTTTTGTGTGTAGTGCTGGCATGCACTTGAACCGCGTGAACTGATATACTGTATGCAATAAGTTTAAGCTTTTAAAGAGTAACTTTACTCATATCTTCAAAATAACAACAAAAGCATTTAGAAAACTTTAGAAATGTTTAGTAATGACAATCTACAAACACATACTTTTAGATAACTGCAGACTTTTTATTTTTTTATACCCTATTTTTATTTTCTTCCCCAGTCTTCTGACACTGGCCATTTTATCTAAGAGTAGGTTACTAGATCTTCTTTTACTTCCTGAAACTCTGGCACATGTGACTAGGGAATGTGACCATGCACATCTCAGGAGAGGAAAATGCCTTTCTCTGAGGCCTCCTGATATTACAGATGAGATTTCCCAGCAATGCACTGCTGATGTAACCTTCCCAGGATGCAATGCTTGGGCACAATTAGATCATTCGTGCCAAAGTGGACCAGTAAATGGGAAAAATAAAAATAAAAATGTTTGTTTAGCTAATGAATGTAAAATAGTTTCATATCAGCATGCAGAGCTGTATGCTGGTATGATTTTTAATCAAAGGGATAAAAGGTCCACTTTAATTATTCTAAAGTTTTCATACTATCAGTATTTTATTTTGTATTTAATGGAAATGATACATAGTGGTGAGAAATCTAGAAGATATGATATAGAAAAAGGGAACACATATAATCAGAATAATTGACTGTGGAACCCAGTGTTCTTACCTTTCTTTGATAGGTTAAATAAAAGTCGAGTCTGCCTTCAATCTAAGGTAAAGGGATTGTGTGTGCAATGGAGTTGGAATATTTGAGCAGAAAATACAAAGATTTCTCTGGGAAGTTGAGTTTTTAATGTGGTATTTGGAGATCTGGATATTATTTATTGTTTATTGATTCACTTTCTGATTTGTGAAAGATGATACTATTTAGAAATTAAGGGGATATTTTTACTTCTGTGTTATAAGTGGGAGTACATAGTTATTAATTTAATAATGTTGCATAGTTTCCAACTGGATTGTATATGTTTTTATAAATGAACTTTTTTAGTATTGAATACAATATAAATGTATCCAAATCTGGTAGAGAGATATGTTACAACTGTTTTGAATAAACCTGTTTGCTTTGCATGGACCTAAACGTGATTTTTAGTTGCACTGCTCAAAGAATCTGCAAAGTTGGTTCACAAGTGCATAACAAGAGAACCATATAGTTTTGGAGGCAGATAACTGTAGAAATTATCTCAAACATGTTCCTTCATGTTGAGATAAGGTAGTACAGCTGAATAGGTAGTACAGATCTTTGCCATTCAAAATCGGTTTTGCAAATGTGTCCATCAAGGAGAATGGATTCAATTTATTCTTAAGGACTTGCTCTAATCTTTTATTGAATTTGTGTGGATACATTTTACATATTATTGAGTGACCCAAAAATAATCACTTTAGTGGGTAATATAGACAAGTAATAGAGTATGGATTAGGGACCCATGACTTTAATTACCATATGTGGCTCCTTCGAGTTTTAAACACCACTGTATAGAGTGGTTGTCCATTTATTCATGCATAATTGAGGCACTGCAATATTTCAATCTAAAATAGTCCTCTAAATGTATGCATGTCTTGTGGTATTTGACTGCTGTATACAGGACTCATAATGGCATCAAATTAATTCTCTGAGGTTCTCATATACATCAAATATGACACCATTGTATTTATAAGACACCCCAATAGTTTAAAGGCTTTGGAAAAAAGTATGAGTATAGCCACTGGTTAAAAGTAAATAATTATATTTAATACATCATTTGTAAAACAATACTTTAGTAGTTTAGAAATAGGTTCTGCCTGGAGAACATTGTTTCCTACTCCTTTTTAGAGCAACAATTTTACAGTATGCTCTGTTTAACATTAAATTACCTAATTTGCCACCCTATTTAATTAAAGCAAATGTGCTGTTTATTTGCTGTGATCATTGTAGTAAGTCTTTATTTTAGACATTGCTTTTTAATATAGAATTAAAACATTTTAGCTCAAATTGGACACTTTAAATAAATATAGGGAAGAAGGGACTGATTAAGTTGGCCAAAAGAGTAGGTGTGGTCACAATTTGTACTTTGGATTTTAAGTATTCCAGTGCAGAATGAAGCTCATTCAAATGCAGGTAGCTGCTCTAATGATTGCAAGCCATTTTGGAGGCTAGGATGCTCCCCTATTTAAAGTGAACCTATTGCATAAATTCAATACAAAGCAACAGGTTCACTTAAACTGTACCCCTTTTCCCACAGCTGCTTATACGTCTCTGCCGCTCCATTCACCAAAATAAGTAAGGCAGAGAAGACTTGTGAAAGCTAAAAGTCAGGGCTTAAAACTTATACAGGGCTAAGTACTCTCCCCCAACCCTTTATGACAGTGCTAGGTGCCTGAGTGGACATTAACAAGCACCAGCAGTGCTCAGGACTCTCTCCCCACCCTCATGTGACCATGCTGGGTGCTTGAGTGGTCAATCACCAAGCACCAGTACTGCTTTATAGGCAGAAGGGAAGTGAGTCCCATGCTCCCCCATGCCCAGAACTAATGTATGTCTCAGAGGTTCCCCAGGCAAACAGAGTGGCAAAGGGAAAATAATAATAAGCAGCTGGGGGGAGTCCTGTTCCTTTCTACATCATACTCAAAGTAGAAGTTCACTTTAAGTACACATAAATTAAGAAACATTATTTTACATGTTCTTTTGTACATGTTGAGTAAATATTTGTTATTGGAACACAAATTATAATACTTGGTCCTTTGCCCTATGTGTTTACTGCCAAAAAGGCTTTCTAGACCATTTCATAAATAAAGTACCTTCCAATTAACTACCCAGAACTGTTGAATTCCTGCCTTCTCTTTTTCACAGAATTGTTAAGAGGTAATTTGCTTCGGCTTAGCTATTATGCTTTTATGCATTGTACTAAGTAAGCAAACTTAATCAAGGACGTTTAGAAAAACATATTTAGATAGTACTCTTGGGGGCAAATTTTAGAACAGTGAATGTGACCTTTATCAAACATTCATTGGTGGTGAATAAATCACTGTCATTTAACACAAATGCACCAGGAAAATTCACTTGCTGTGAATGTTTAGTAAATGTCAGATTCACTGCTTTAAAAATATACCCCTTAATTTGAAGATGCATGCAGTGCATTTGCAATCCAGAATAATGCTTCTTGCCAATTGCACCATTATTAAGATTATTCTTAATATTATTAGCATTGTTAATCAGAAAAAAAGCACTTCTACTGTCGTGGTAAACGACCTGCTTCCCTATTTATAATGGTCTGGCCCTCTAGCAACTTCAGCGCGAAATTATAGCTAATTTGCCTACAAACGTCAGGTGGTCATAATAATCTGGCCACTCAGTGTATATAATTTACAATAATGCTATGGGTAGCTTGCATACCTAAACAATTTCTATACATGTTTTTAAAGATACATAAGATCTTTATTCTGTATACTGCATTAATAAAAGTGCCTGCTTTGTTTTTTTTTATAGGCTGACAAATGCCCAACGAACATAAAAATTACTTTTTATATTTTAATAATGTATTATTGTTTGTGACCACTAAACTATTAAATAGATGGCACTGCAGAGGAACACTACAGCCTGAAGGTTAAAGCTAAAGGCTTTAAATATCTGTCAAAGGAACCTCCAGCCTGCGTGTGATCACTATGTCAGAGCTGCCATAGTTATCACATGACTCAGAACCACTCTTATTGGTTCCCGATCATCAGTTGGAACCCCAGCTGACATTGAGAGCTGGATTAAATGCTAGCAACTGCGTTAAGTTTCAACTACTTGCTCATTCATTAATGTGTCCTCAGCCTGGAGCATCACGCAGGAGAAAGTTAATATACAGATCACACGTGGAAAGGTATTAAAGTCCCAGGACTAATAGCACAAAACGTTAAGTGGCAAGGAAAAGAAGATGCTTCTCTTAGCAACAATTGTACTCCACAACTAGTATAAGAGTATTGTAACTATATAAAGTAGAAACAGAATGTGAATTGTCTAATATTATTAGTAGAAACAAACTAAAGATTGTTTCTCAGTAATCCAGTGCTATAAATCATCTCTGTTGCATGTTTTCATTCTAAAACAATAGCAAATTAGCATCTTGTAGCCCAGAAAAAAAAAATGCTGTAACTTGGGGATGCTTGACAGGAACTATGGTTTCTTGTAACCCCCTGAGGAGGTTTTATTTCAGCAGAAAATCAGTGGGGCTGGCCTCTCTATGCTGTCTAGTTTTATAGATTTTAAAGATGTTTGAATAAAGCATTGGATTTTGAACCTTGGGCTCAGGATCCTAGAGATGATCACACAAGATACCACAGTTTCTGTCAAGCATCCTCAAAGCAAGTGGCATTTATCTACTGCCAGTATATACAAAGTGGGTTTTCAAATCATGGCAGTTTCCTACACAATGAGGGGCATAGAAAGTGATAGAGTTTTAGATTCCTGCACAGATTTTTTTCTACATTTATATAGTTTATATAGCTACTTGAGCATCTCATGGTTAAAACATTTACTTAACTGCTTACATTTTTTAACCTGATCACACACATTACAATCTGATTATGGAGTCTCACTACAATCTCCTTTAGATTTAGCAACAATTACAGTATACAGTTTGGTGTGTGAGCCTACGTAATCAATCAGTTCATATCTGTAAGTTGAACTGCATAGCTGTTTTTTATTTCTAAAGGAAATTGTACAATCACAAATATTACAAAACTATTTTAGAAAGTAGTATATTTGGCACCAAAAGATTCAATAAATATAAGTGTTCATCTTTAAATAGAATAAAACTACTCTAAAATAAAGCAATGTTTTGCTTTGCTCCCACAGATCAGGAAAATGTATAATCATATTATGTTCTTTAAGACAGAGCAGTGATGGAACAAAAGGAAGTTAAGTGTAAACAGCTTTGTGGGCAGACATTAAAGTGAGTCTGTTGCTTTACCCTGCATAAGCAAAGCATTGGTTCACTTGACAGACAGGTTCCATTTAAGGTCTAACAACATAAAATTATCACACAAAAAAAACTGTATGACATTTTAGTGATTGGGTTGAAATCTGTTTTGAAGAGACTTTGCAACCAATCAAGTCAAGAGATACGTACGCATTAATAACATTTGCTATTCACCATTCTATGAAGATACTTACTAATTGCCCAAGAAACATTCAACAGTATTCGTATAAGATGCCACAATCATGTTGACCTTATTTATATTAGGATGATTGTTCACCAGGCAAATGTAGCAGCGGGTAAGTAGCCATCTAATATCACAGTACAAAGAACGGGGAGCTGTCAAACAGCTTTTAAGCCTACAGACAAACTTGCCAGCAGGAGCTCTCCATAGTGCTGAAAATGTGTTTTACACAGTTTCAGCACTAGGATGGTTAACTATCAGTTTCTTTTGTGTGCCCCCTCCCCCCCAGCTAACCAGCTTGGCACACCAGGCATGCAGGCTGGTATTCCCATAGCAAGGGGGTAAGTGAGTATTCAGACCCCCTGCCTTGTTTATAATGGCCAGACTGGCCTTCACTATTGGTGAGAGCATTGAGATGCAGAGATGCCAGCAAGTACAATGCCCAGATTTGAACTAAGCCAATATATGGCTAGTAATGTGTCTGTGTGAGATATGCTACATTGGCATCCACAGATGTTATTACCATTTTTAATTTTTATGAAGTTTTATTAATGTTAAATACATTTTTAGAACGCGTTTTGGGCTCCCTGCAATTATATATTTTGCATGTAACCACATTTGTGCAAGCAATATCATCATTATGTCTGGCTGCACTGCTGTGATGAAATGCAAAGGACGCAGGTGATCCCGGCACAGGACTGGCTTCCCAAGTGTGAAAAGACCTCTGCGAATGCTTGCACTTTAACTTTCTGGTAAGTCTGTTTTTCATTTGAAGTGGAGGACACTGCTTATCGTGTGCACTTGGATGGAAAGTGCAATGACAATGAAGCACTGCAAATTTTTCTTTATGCTCCTATTGTGGACGTGTACACTGAGTGGCCAGATTATTATGACCACCTGACGTTTGTAGGCAAATTAGCTATAATTTGGCGCTGAAGTTGCTAGAGGGCCAGACCATTATAAATAGGGAAGCAGGTTGTTTACCACGACAGTAGAAGTGATTTGTTTCTGAAGATACGGGGAAACAACGCGATTTAACAGCCTTTGAACGTGGGATGATTGTTGGCGCTCAGAGCCATGGAGCAGCAAAACAGCAGAATTCGTTAAATGTTCAAGAGCAGCTGTTAAAGTGTTTAAAGACTGGACTGTCAGCCGAAAATCTGGGTCTGAATGTGTGAATTGTGGCCGTCAGCAACTAGTCAATGTTAGGGCAGAACGGAGAGTGGCAGGACTGGTACAATACAACAGAAGGGCAACAGTGCAGTGTCAGATTCCTCGCATCACCTTTCAACATCTCGTGGGGTCATAATATATATTTCAGATTAGAGGCTAGAGGAATTAGCAAGATGTCTATGATAGGCTTATTACTTAGGGTCTGATTTATAAAGAGTTTCCCCAGTGCATAGCTGGGTGAACAATGTTTGCACACCATTACTGACACTAGATTGAGTCAAGGAGCATAGGAAATTGGCTTCATCTAGTGGCTGTAATGCCCTGCAAACAGCATTCACTTAGCTTTATGCTGGGCAATCACTTTAAAATCAGCCCCTTATTGGTCTACATAGGATATTCTATAAAACTAAACAAATCCTTTGTTCATCATAGTTTCTTCTTTGTATTTTTTTACATTTCTTGAGCATGAGTGGTCAGCGATGACAGGATATATATTATACATATTTCTATTGGTGCAGGCTTCATATTTCTCTTGGTACAGGTTCCATTTAATTCCAGGCATAGAGAGACTACATTTTGGTTGTTGGTATAGGGCATTAACTCTTTTAGTCTATTAGTTGGCATCCAAGTTACAGAAACTGAGAGAGCAATGTTGATAGGTTACATTCTGAAATCCTAGCATTTCTACCATTAAAAACGATGTAAAAGATTTTGTTTAGATAAAAGTGCAAAGAGATATTGTTACCTTGCAGAACAAAGTGACAGTGAATGTGTAAAGAGTTTCCTGACCCCCTTATATGATCTGAGCCTGTTCTTCTTCACCGCTTCTACCTCCATTGTAAGCACTGAAATGATGGATCTCAAAACTTGCAGTGATGGAATTCCCTCATGCCATGTGACAAGGGAACAGGTCACATGTTCCTCTATACCTGAAAGAGTTGGGTAGTGCCATCAGCTGCAATGCAGCAAGGAGTGGAAGGGGAGCACTGGCAAAGTTAGTGTAAGTGGGTTGTGGGGGACCATTTGCAGAGACACTGCCACTCTGCCCTGCATAGGCAAGGTAATGCTGTAAGGCCTTTGGATACTATGCTTCAAAAGAACCATGTCCACTTTAAAAAAAATTAGCCCAGCCTTTTTTTGCCATAGTTCTCTTTAGGGTTATAGTAGGACAGACACGGCTTCAGTGTCAAACCTCAGCTCTAATTATGGGCCTAATAATCAGCCCTAATGCTGATGATCACCTTCATTGCCCCGCTACCCTAATTGTCTGCCAGAGAGAATGTGAAATATCTAGTACTTCTGTGTATAGGGAAGCATGTGGCTATCTCTCCTATTCCTCTCTCAATACAGTGCTGGCCTAGGTGTCTAATTAGCCAATTGCAAGCTCTGCTTGTGGTCACTTTAGGGTTGTTCGAGTCTCTAGCCCTATGCAATTGTTAACTAGATTAATTTGGAAGATATAAGCCCTATGCAAGTGCTAACTAGATTATTTTGGAAGATATACACAACAAAGCGCCATCTCCATGTGTAAAATCTTTTTTATTTTGATAGTAAAAAACGGTTAAATGCTCACAATCATAAATTTCTTTCATGCTTGTCAAAAAGCCACAAGATCAATATCTAAGGAATATTCCGCTCTGACTACATATACAAACATCTGCCCCTGGTCACATCACCATACCACCGTGCCACTGGCTGCTTTACACTGGATATACGCGTTTCAGGAGCACGTCCCCTTTCTCAGAATCACAGCTTGCCTTGTCAAGGAGAGGGGTTTAAGATTGGAAATTAACCAATCCGAGAACAGATCTCTGTATGACTTGTGTTCCTTTGATTGGTTGGGTGCACGATCATCCACCAGTCCCTTGAAATTTAAGGTCACTGGTGGCTGCCATTCACCCAATTTGGTGTTGTCAAGTTTATGAGCTTGGATCATGTCACCATGCAGCTCCCCCTGTTACCGGTGTTGTGTCGAATTCTTAGGATTCATATTTATGGTGTAACATTACATAAACAGGTGGCAACTCCCCCCTCCACTTACCTGAGTAGCAGGGTTCTTCTCCCCACAGACTGCTGCTGTTGTTTGAATTCACTGCAGCTGTGCATGGTTCCACCTACCCAGCCAGTCATCCCTTCACAGATCCTTTGACAGGATCTGTGAATAAAATAAGAGAAAAAGCGCCTCCATCGTGTAAAATCGTTTAATCAGACGATGTAAGAAAGGATAAAAACATACTCACAAACGAACTTGAATAACAGGCATGTAAAGTGTATCGGCAGACACCGCAAGATCACAGAATGACGGGATATATAAGCAGCCGGACAGACTGCATAGCCCTCTAGGTTTACGCGTTTCAGAGGGTATACCTCCTTCCTCAGAACCCTGAGGAAGGAGGTATACCCTCTGAAACGTGTAAACCTAGAGGGCTATGCAGTCTGTCCGGCTGCTTATACATCCCATCATTCTGTGATGTTGCTGTGTCTGCCGATACACTTTACATGCTTGTTATTCAAGTTCGTTTGCGAGTATGTTTTTTATCCTTTCTTAGATCGTCTGATTAAACGATTGTAGGCGATGGAGGCGCTCTTTCTCTCATTTGATTTCAGTTCCTGTGGTCATCCCAGACCAGTGTGAGCAGCCTTCATCTGTGCAACATTACACCTACACTGGTTTTGAAGCTGGAGCCTGTGATATTAACTCTTTCTAGGATCTGTGAATGGAGAAACTGCAATTCCCATCAGCCACTGCGGCAGAGATACTTGTAGTTTCAATGGAATACTGCACTTGTAGTCTATTAACACATCCTTCCATCTGTGTTCATACCGAGGTATAGACTTGGACAGGAGGAACAATCTACAGAAGCCAGGAAAATGGCCCTGCAGTCTACTGATCGCAGTTGCAATGCTTTACAGGCTCCAATGCAAAAAAAACATATAAATGAACATTTATTTTTCTCTTACAAAGAAATGTGCATTTATTATTTTTTGGAAAAGGTGGAATTTCCTTTCCTTCAAGGAAAACCTGTGATGAGAAATACACAGGACCTGCCACTGCATACCTTCCCAAGAAATACTAGTTGCCTGGTTTCTATACTGACCAGTTTTTGTATCAGTACCCAGTACGAGGTTCACACCTAGGAATTTGCAGTTTTTGTAATGATTTTGTGCACTTTTGCATTTTAAAATGCGCGTTATCGTGCATTTCTCCCTGCATAGAGATGCAAAACTGTGCAGGATCAACCACAAAATAGCTTACGCGACACAATGCTAAGATGTGAACAGTTGCCATTGGCTTGCATGGAAATGTGTGTTTTGTGCTCAGGTGCAAACCAGGCCTAAATTATGAAGCATGAGTGTCACCATTGCAGCCAGGCAACTAGCATTTGCAGAAGGACAACTCAGCAAATGCTGCCTCCATGTTTCTCTCATGATGGGTTACCTATAAAATGGAGTGTAATATCGTTTTAGCCTACTAATTTTTTACCACCTCTGAAATTTAAACCATGAGTTCATTGAGCACTCATCTGGCACAAGTAACATTGATGCACTTTAATAAAAAGAACACCAAACACAATATAAACAAGAACACTTTTCTCCTAACCTCAGAATGAATATACTTTGCTTCTTAATATAATTGTGAAGAATGAATATACTTTGCTTCTTTATATGATTATGAAGAATGAATATACCTTGATTCTTTATATGATTATGAAGAATGAACATACCTTGATCCTTTACATGATTATGAAGAATGAATGTACCATGCTTCTTTAGATATTTATGAAGACTGACCATAATGATCATTCAGTCACTAATCTTCACTGATAAAATAAAACACAAGATCTGGTTGCTGTGAGCAATAACTAAACCATAATATATTCCTAAATACATCTTACCTCCACATTTGAATTCCGTACTGTCGTCAAGGAATATTAAGAAAGCTTGCTTTATATGTTAGAACAAGCAGAAGGCAGAACAGATGATTTTTCCAGAGTAAAGTATTTTGCTTATATCTATATGTTAACACCTGGATCAAGCAGCAATGAATTCCAAACCATTTCCAGTGTTGTCTTATCCAGTGTTCATGTTAATGCAGAGAGGCTTCGGTAATGTCAGAGAGGTCACCACCTTTCAAGTCATACTGATTTCTGCATCTGGCACCTGGGGGAGGAGAGGTGCTGCTTCACATCAGCCTTGGCTAGTGGAAATCCTCCATTGTGAGTCCCAACCCCCACCCGAATCAATCTGGGATTTTAAAAAAAATGTAGATTTCACAGGTAACATACTTGCAGTGTTATCTGACATTTCTTGCACTAAAAGAACCATTTTTTACCTAGGAAATATTTTTTCATTTCAATTGATATATGTTATCATTTCTGTTCCTTAACTTTTTCCTTTAAACATAAATGGCTGCCTATATTCATTTGAATTAGCCTTGTTCATTTATCCTATGAGGCTACCTGCAGCATATTCCATTGCACTGAACCCTACAAGCAGCATAGGGGTCATGCTGAGAAATGTAAATGACCCTGACTGGGCTACACTGAGTTTGAATTGGAGGGGGAGGGGGAGAGAGAGGAGAGACAGCAAGAACAGGCAGGGAGAGACTGAGGGTAGCACTCGCTTCATCTTTTAAAGGGAGGGGAGAAAAGGAGCTCAGCTGCAGTTTGTGCCTGTGTCTGGCTTGTGCAGAAAATTCTAGGCATCCGTGCTGGAAAAATATACATATTTGAGCACAGCTGAGGCTTATTCTATCAGGGAGAATTATATCTGTCTCCTACTGAAAATGTATTGGATCAGTACAGGTGACTTAAAGAATCCAAGAGGATGGAGTGGCTGAGGATGACAATAAGGTAGGTGATGACTGTGTGTCTGCTCTTTGCAATGCATGGATCCATTGTTGTGTACTGGGGTATTTGTAGAGCACAAATGATGAAATCCACTACCATAGCAGGTTGACGGGGAAACAGGAATTGTATTTTATGGCTATGGGTTCTGAATCTAATAGATATGACATATAGGTTATTGTGAAGGGTGATTGTGCAGAGGCGTGTAGCTTGTTATATATGATCCTGGCTAATTGTGCTGTAAATTGCCTGTTGTGTAGAGGATGGGAATGCTTACATTGCAATTTTATATCGTTGCCTTGCTGAAGAAAAGGAAAAAATATAGACCTTTGGTAGTTTTGTTTCTGGTGTGCATTGTATTAGGGCACTTATCTCCGGCAAATTGGCTACATTTTATATAAAGGCTTACTCCATTTCAACCTTCTGCTTTCTGCCTAATAGCAGAGAGGTTATCAGCTCTAAATAACAAAGAAATGCTGCACTTGCCTGTAATGTGCAGGAAGCTGGAGATGTGAGAGAGCAGTACATTTATGCCGCTTCTCTTAAGATCAGGGTATTTAAATGGCATGAGAAGCATGCTGCACATTGACATTCAGGAATGGCACAGCACATGAGAAAGCATTTAAGCCTGATATGAGAATCCTGTTTAACCAGGCGTTCAAACCACTCCAGTTTCTAAAAGCACACACTGGGGTTCAAAGACCATTTTACCCTTTACTGCTTATTATAATACAATGTGTGTGTTTTTTTAGATGGCAAAGCATGGGTTAAAGCGATATGAAATCATTTCTGAGAGATGAACATGCATTGCACATAAATGCATTGCAGGCAGCGGAACATCTCCTGCATTACCTTTTTGCATATGGGGTAAATGTCTGGGTCCCAGTTGGCCAGATTGAGATGCAGTGTGACAATGAGCTAGCAACTGTGGGCTGACATTTTTCTCTGCATCTATTGAAGATGGCTTATTGACTGTCACAGATCGTTAAATGTTTTTTTTTGTTCTTTTTGATGTGTTTTTATCACAGGTTTGTTGTATGCAATTTTGAAAGAATAGAAGATTGACTCATGGTTCGTGTTGGTGCACTACATGAAATCCCTTGATACTAGCAGTTGTGGTTACTTCAATTAAAGTGCAGTGAAGAGATGCTACTTGCTCGACAGTTTGTTATTGAACGCTTTTGCTTTGTAGCAAAGGAAAAGAGGAGATCTAACTAGTTACTGAAGCAGTAAAATGTACATGGTCTTCATTAAATAAAATACACCTAACATGACATGAACAATATTGGGTGACCAAAAAACCCGGAGCGTACTTTACAAAGTTAATCAACCAAGTGTGTTGGCATTGAAGTGCTACAGCTTGGGATGTGTGTCTGCTCTGGTGGCTAAAGGACAGTCTGGAAGTATAAAAGAGAGAGTCAGCAACTTGCCAAAACAACAGAATTTTTATAGCTGTATTTAAGTTTATCAAGGACCTGCCCGGTACAGGCTGGGAGCATTGAACCAGTGATAGCATGGCAAGGCAGCCTGCCTGTCTGCCTTCTAGCTCTGCAACCACTGAAGTGACTACTGGACTTGATTCAGAGGCAGCTGCTGGCTTAAATATTCAGCAAAAGGTAAGAAGCCTTAAAAGCAACTTGCTAGAGTGTGATAATGGATTAAAGCTGGCAAGGAGTGGTGATAAAACTGACTGATGCTTATTATGCACATTTCTTTTATAAATAGGTTGCTTTTTATAGTATTCAAAAATCCAGGCTGTTTCTATTAGTTTGAAATACCTTAAGGCCATCATTACTTTTTGTAGATATTGATTTTAGGTCTTTGAATATATTTTTAGAAAATTTCAATTTCTGCACCAGGAGAATAGAATCATCTTGGAAGACTCAAGAGCTAAATACCTATAAATGTTTATTTGCAGAAAGAGGTTTTTTTTACAGGACTCTTGGAAAAGACAATACAGTCCATGCAGATTGTGGTATTAGGATACCATTATAATTATGTTTTAGAAAAAAAATAAAGTGCTTTTGTTGAATTGCAGGTATGATGGAATCATATAACTTCACTGTGTTAAATGCTTTGTGTGGGGAAATCGATGCATTTGTGCTTTGTAGATGTAGAAGGCAAGAAGACAATGCTGTTAAAGAGCATCAGAAGAATAACAATGCAGGTTAGAGGTTCCATTGTGTAATAATGATCATGAGTGGTCTTTCTGATATATTTCACTGGTATTGGCCATATGATTGTTTATTTTCTTTCAGTCCTAAAGGAGGAGAGGCGATTTTATTGAGTAAATGGTATTGTGAAATATTAGGCTATGATAGTACAGCACTGTTTAATTGTTGCAGTAAATGTGGCCCTAAAGGGTAATTATACCTCTATTCACATTTTTGACAATTTCAACCTTTCAAGGCTGAGCAGTGAGATTAACTTTGTTATGTTAGGCCGGTATTGGATATTGATAAAGCGATTGCGGCCAATGGTAAATAGCCAATTTGCATGGTATCATGGAGGGACCATGGAAAATAGGCCTCTTGGATAAATGCCGGAAGAACAGTTGTCTATGCTTATACCAACTACTAAGATGCTCCCTTCCAGGGTTCCATTGCAGCATGGAAGAGTAAAAGGTATAATCTGGTGGCTATGGACAACAAGATATATTCTTCGTCAAACATGTTTTTAGTCAAAAGATCAATTGTGGAAGATTTTCTAATGGAGGAAAGGCTGTATATTTAACAAAGTTAGTGTTGGTAAATAAGGTGATGCTATGTTCACTTTGAATACCCAGTTTTTTTTTTTTAAATCTGTCACATGATTGGTTGATTAAAGTGAACACATCTTCACCTTATTTACTACATTCCATGAACATTTACTTTGCTAAGTAAACAGTATTTATTTCTTTAGTAAACTGACCCCATTATGTCTACAGGTATATGAAAAATTGCTTTGTAATCTGTAGACTGAAAACATGGCTTCCAGTAATAATTGTACATTTACTTTTGACCACAGTGGATTCTTTAACAACCTGTACAAGCACAAAATAACAAGATAAGTAGTGGATCCACAAACTTTATTATATTACTGTCCTGCATTTTTATATAAGTTTCTTTAAAATGTATATAAAGTGTTGCTAGACATCAAATGATTTGCAAATAATTTGACTTATGTTATTATTATGTTATTATGTTATTGATAATAACATTTTGTTATACTGGGATTTGAGGTTGGCCAAAGACCTGAAATGAGATAAGACCCAACAACATACATATACCCTGTTTCCCCGAAAATAAGACCTACCCCGAAAATAAGACCTAGTACTATTTTTGGGAATTGCTAAAATATAAGACCTACCCCGAAAATAAGACCTAGTTGTGACCATTCCCAGGGCCGGTGGTGGCATAAGGGGGAACTTGAAGAGCCGCGGGAGAGAATCAGCGGTGCCAACGAAGCCAGCGCTAGAGGAAGCGAGGCGGCACCAAAGGGAGGAGAGCCACATTAGCCGATGCCTCCTCTATAGCGCCGGCTCCTGTCACAGGCGGAGTGATACCAAATGCACTCCGCCTGTGAGGAATCGATAGTGAAAGTGCGCTTTGCTCATTCTGGCCAGCGATTGGTTACCAAATTGCTCTTGGAAAGGTACGGCACACCTGATTGCCCTGATCACCATATGTTTGTACATGAATACATGTAGACTTTTCTACATGAATAAGTGTGGATTGTTGTACTTTAAAAAATTAAGACCTACCCTGAAAATAAGACCTAGTGTGTTTTTTTGAGCAAAAAAAATATAAGACAGTGTCTTATTTTCAGGGAAACATGGTATGTTGTCCTTACATATAAGAATTTGTTGGTGATATTAGAAATAACAGGAAGAAGATCAAAAACAATACATTGTTGGTATGGTGGAATAAAGAGATTTCATGAATACCGCATGCATCACTTTTTTGCATGTATCCTATCTCCCTAACCGACAACACAAATTATAACTTTAGACTAGCTGTCAGAGATTACTGTACATGTACAGGTTGCCAGGGAAGGTACCTTTCATGCCTGGTTAACCCCTTCGTGACGGGAGACGTACACTGTACGTCCAGAACTGTATTATGTCTTTACCATGAATGTTATTGTGCGTTGTGGTAACCTTACTTAAAGTATATGAGAGCCAGTTTTAGAGACTGGATGAAATGGTTAAAACCCCTATCAGGTTATTTTCTTTCTCTGTGTCCTTCTGGTAACATTTTCCTTCACTTCTTGTCTTGTGTACACAACAGGAAATGGGAGGAAATCTGTCCAAAGTGATCTGAATTCCCACCTCAGTGAGTTGTGTTTTCCCTTACCTCTTGCTCAAAACGTATGGGATGTTACCTCACTTTCTGTCTCAGTTTTAATGGTCACTAAAACAAAATTGACAAAATTGTTAACCTGTCCCTACTCTACTCAAAACTAAAAAAAAACTAAAGGCGGCACCAGGGTCAGAGAGATGGCTATAAAACATATCATAGTCCAACATTTATATAAAAAATGTCCTTTTAATGTTAGATCATTCAGTTCTTTGCAAGAACAGTATGAACTTAATTCAGAAAATAAAGTGCTTTCAAAACAATTACACCATATGAGGGCCATACCTTCCCCAACCAGAACATGGCCACACTTGGCATTCCACTGTATGGTATACATAAATCTGCTCAAAAGAATACCGTATATACTAGAGTATAAGCCGACCCGAATATAAGCCGAGGTACCTAATTTTAACAATAACCTAGCTCTGTAAGTGGAAAAGGGGGTACAGGGCTACATATCATGTACTACGGATCATTTAACCCATTCATATTAGCAGAGGATAATTGTAAATCTATTGTTCAGTGCATTCTATATGTAGTATATAGTACATGTACATATAGAGTGCCTGCAACAATACATTTACAATGAGTTTTAAGTAGAGATGCACCAATACTGTTACTAGTATAGTTATCGGTGCGGATACTGAGTATTTGGGCGAATACTCATATTCGCCCAAATGCTCCGATACTTACCCCAAATACCGTAACTTCCGGTCAGAGGGTGATTTCCTCTGACCGGCAGTGCTGCTTGGGAACATGGATCTGGCTCCGCTGCCAATCGGGAAGCCGGGCAGCAGGTAATGACCCATCTCCCGGATTCCTGATTGGCCGGGAAGCTGACTCTATTCTGTTTGGCAGGCTCGATGCTGATTGGTTGGGAAGGCGGCTTCCTGGCCAATCAGCATGGAGCCGGCTTCTTATGCAATCAAGAAGCCAGACGGTGGGTAATAACACGCCACCCGGCTCCCTGATTGGCCGCGAAGATGGCGCAATGCTAGCGGAATTTGTTTCTTATGTAAAGTTGCGATTTATTTAAACTTGTGATTGAACAATATTTTATACTTTGTGTTCTGTTAGTAACAATATTAGTAAAAGTGCACCTGTTTGTTTAAACAAAAGTAGAATTCATGGAAACAAAATTAGAATTCAGAGATTACATTTGTACTGTGAAAAATCACGGGTCATTTCTAAATGGAGGTAAAAAAAATATTATATGGGAGACTCCACCAGTATGGTCAGCTGGAATATTGCTAGAAGAAATGTACAGCTTGAACATTATGGTGTCTACCTTGCAGCAGTTAACTTAACTTGGTATTGTTCTGATTTAAAGTGAATCTGTGAGGAAAATAATATGTTGACTGCTATTGATGACTTGGTCCTTTAAAGGGGCAGGCTGTTATCCTGATCCTGGCTTTATGAACTAGTAAACAACTAATCTGGAACACAAATGCAGCCAGTGAAGCCTGAAAGTCAGAACTACCAACCTGCATTCTTGTTCAAGGTCAATGACTCCACAAAAAATGAAACCAGGATAATTATCACACCAATGTGAACCTGGACCTTAGGAAACATGTTTTCAATGGCAATTTACATAAGTATTTAATCATGCATCCCTTGAAATGGTATTTTCACCATTGCAGCTAAATTGGGATAACATCTACTTTGATGTTTCATGTTGCCATTCACATGCATAACTTTAAAAAATATTTTAAAATTGCAGAATGCGGCTGGAGACGACCCTGCGTACACTGGCGGCTTTCGTTAGGGATGGTGTTTTGGCTGGTTGCCACGTTTTCCTTTTGAGCTCTCCCGCTCCCCGCTTTTTGACTATACAAACTGGATAAGATTGATTGGGTTGCTGACCAAGGTCTCTTGCCTCAATCGCATCCAATATTCTGTCTTTTGTGGCTTTGGCTTTCATCTTGTATCGCCTGTGGCTGTAGATTGCTCTGTTTTGGCTATTTGTATCGGATGTGCTCTTATCGCCTCTGCATTGTGTAGATCTCCTCCACCTCCTGATGAAGTGCTCAATGTGCGAAATGCGTAGAGAAACAACCCACTCTATCATTTCCAGATAAGGCTATTCATTCATATGACTTGGATCTGTTATATCTCATTTATCATCCATTATGTGTGACATTAGTCTTTGTATAATCATTGATGAAATTGATAATCTATTGATCAGGTCCTCATGTTCTTATTAATCATCTAAATATGTATTGGATATGTTTTACGCCTTAATCATGGAAATTATTTTATAACCATGGCCTTTTTAATATATTTGTATTTAATAAAAAAAATGTATACAAAGCAATTTTTTGGTTCATCGGATTTGTCATTTGGTGCCATTAAAGCCCCACTGATCTCTATGTTTTGACTGACCAATTTAGGGGTGTGGCACCAGTTACTCAGGATCTGTTCACAAAAACTTTTTTTGCATTTTAAAATTGCTGCCTGTGAAGGTATCGTGCTTCAAAGAAACAAGTAAAAAGTAATTGTTTTTAGGTATGTTGTGTGAATGGGAACACATAACATATATAGTGGGGGGTCTCAAATCTGAATTCTGTTTAGAACACCAATAACCCATTTATACTAGCCTGTCTGCTAAAACACTGTGGGGTCTATTCACGAAGCAGCTGAAGGATTTAGCCGTAGCTTCGGCTGATCCTTCGGCTAGCTTCGGCCCCAGGACCCCTTTGGTTCAGTAGAACCGAGTGGCTTCTGTACGGGCTATTCACTAAAGCCCGTACAGCTCCCGAAGTCAGCCGAGCCGAAGGCATATGCTTCAGCTCAACGGAGCCGAGGTGAAAGCCGAAGCTGACCAAGCGGCCGGCCATTGGCCGGCTGACAGCCTGCTTCTCGCAGCTGGGCGGTGCCAGCCGTGATCAGCTCCTGGCCACCCAGGAGAGAAACACTGCTTTTTCTTCTTTTTTTTTTATTCTGACATGGCGCCGTTGGCTGTCGTCAGAATAAAAAAAAAATTCACCATAGGAATGCATTGCTAGATTCCTATTGGCTATTTCAATTTGCAATAGCCAATAGCAAACTAACTATTGCACCCGCCCACTGCTGCTGTCAATCAGCAGATGGGACCTGCCGTTCTCCATCAGGTCCCCACTAGTGACTGACCGCAGCAGAGGGCGGGTGCAATAGCTAGTTTGCTATTGGCTATTGCAAATTGAAATAGCCAATAGGAATCTATCATCCAGCTATTCACTCACTGCTGTTTGGCATCTATAAGAATAGACCGAACAGCAGCGAGTAGCCTGCCGGAGCTTCGGCTTAGCCTGAGCCGGAGGTTCGGGCTCAATTCGCTTCAGGTCGGTCGTTCTCTCGGCTGCCTACGGCAGCTTAGTGAATAGACACTCGTGTTTTAGTGGGTCAGCCAGTGCGTTGTGGTAGCTCCGGCAGTGTTGTAGTGCACACTGCTGGAGCTGTCAGTTTTTTTAACTTTATGTGGAGTTTAGAATGTGTACACTCTATTAACATTGCCATGCAGATACCTGTGGGGGCATACAGCATGCTGTGTAAAATTCAGCATCTCTGCATTTTTCTGCAGTGCATCGGTCACCATACCTGCGTTGTGGTGTGAATGGGACACACAGATAAAACAATTCTATGTGTCTTTGCAGTGGCCTGCGTTGATCCAGCATGGTAAATTGCAGGACAACGTAGTATATGTGAACAGGCCCTAAGGGATTTTCTGAAGATGGTGGCTAGCCAAGAGAAGCAGAATACATTGGTAGTGATGCGACAGGCAGCAAAGGTCATAGCTTTCAACCCTCTTCTGCTTGTAAGATGCATAACAGATCAACCCTTTTCTGCTTGCAAGACCTGATTGATGGCCCAGTTATTCTTATGAGGACTGGCTCTATAGTGACAGTGCCAGTCTCAATGATTACTAACTGAATCAAGAGAACCAGCCCACCCCTTAAATAAAAGTCAGTGAGCTAGCAGTCAGGCAAAAGGGTGAAGTAAGGGTGGAATTATTTATACATGCACAATGTTTCTACACAGTGTGATGTAATTGAGCATGATCAATATCATTCCTGCCTCACCTGCCTTTTTGGTATACCTGCCTCTGAATAAAGCCCTAAACATTAGGTTCTCCTCTGGGGGGCTTGCTATAGCTTACATTTTACAAAATTAATACAAGTTTGGGATACAACTAAGTCAAAGGTTCTTGAGCATTGATTAGTTAAGAGGGCCTGAACTGTGGAAAATGTTCTTAAAAAAAGTCAAGCAGAGGGCAAAATCTACCAGTACTAGCTATAGACTCTGTGCAACTGATCTATTCCCCATTACTGACTTACCATGCCTTGTTCTTCACCATGCCTGTGCAAAGGTAGCAACTGCCTGTTCCTTAGATCTCCCCTGAGATGACTGGCAAAATATCCCAGAAGCAGCAGGGCAGGCACAGAGCACCGATCTGCAGAGTAAGGCTGGGTTCACACCTGGACGCACGTAATATGCGTGTTTGCCGTGCGTTTCGTGGACGCACATTTTTACCGCAATTTACGCGCGTTTCCGAGGGCTATCCGGCTGTATCCTAATGGATACGCGCGGCAAATACGCCCCAAAGAAGCTCCTGTACTTCTTTGGGCGTAGGGCATTTTTCAGCGCATTCCTACGCGCTGTAAAACGCCCAGGTGGGAACCATGCCCATAGGCAATTATGGGCTTTCACATGTTGAGTGTTTTACAGCGTAGGAACGCGCTGTAAAACGCCCAGGTGTGAACCAGGCCTTAAGGAAGTGGGGAGATCCTTGAACTGCACATCCTCAACAGTGAGCAGCAGAGTAGTGGCATCACCAAATCCTACAGTCAGCAACACCTTAGTTGATGTTGCACTGAAAATAATTCAAAAACAAAAGGTTAATCTTTCAGGGTACTACCTAGTTACAATTAACACTATTGGTTGCATATATTCATTTTTGAGCTTAAGTCCACTTTAATAAATATTTATTTTATTTTTCGTTTGTAATTTCCATTGGAGGGTTTCCTGTTGTTGTATATTTTCTGCAAATGTATCTGCTTACTGCACAATAAACATGATCATAACTAGAAAATCAGAGGTCCTTTTTATCAGGCTCTTTTCATAAGAACAATCTGTAGTGATTAGGGAAGAGCTTCGGGTTTGGCTCTAACATGAATTCAACCACCTGAACCTAAGTTGTTTGCGGTTTGAAAAAAATGAGGAACTAATGCAGCCATTTGAGTCCATAGCCACTAAATACCAATAATGCGCTTCCTAGCATCTAAGCTGTGGTTATTTGGCTCAGAAGGCCTAATAATGTGTTGTTTTTTTTTATGTTCTGGACTTTTTTTTTTTTTTTAATTAAAGTCAGGGTTCCTAGCAGCCTTTTGTCAGTGTGAGCTAGAGTAGATTAGGGACATCACATTTACAGGGAGAGATGGTCGCTGCTGACTAAAACTGCTATTTTTTCAGTCACATTCAGGGGTCTATTCACTAAGCTGCCGTAGGCAGCCGAGTGAATGACCGACCTGAAGTGAAGTGAGCCGAACACTGTTCGGCTATTCACTTCAGACTGGTACTGCTGATTTCAGCCGATGCTGGAGAGACCTGATGCAGATAGGAATAGATCAGAGTGTTTGCAGGGAGATATTCTATTTGCTATATATGCTTCTATACTTCCACTATATAGTACTGATACTGGTATATTGCCAGTACTGGTATATTTATAGTCCGACATATACACTGTCACAATGTGTTGGAAATTTGAAGCAGGTAGAGAGAGCTCACACAGTCTTTGCAGGGAGACAGTATTGCTGCTGAAAACGCTATATTTAGAGTCAGTCATATACATTCAGTGTGTGTTGGAGACTTAGAGCCGATAGGGAAAGATTACACAGTCTTTGCAGGAAGAGATAATTGCTTGTACACTATACAGTTCTGCTAAAAAATGTGCTGTACCCAAGTCTTTTATTTCAGATTTTCTTATTTTACTATTACCACATACTTGTGCAGTAAAGTTCAGTGCACCAACCATATTGCCATAGTTGTTAATAACATGAAGTAATTCCCTGTAGTCATCATTTCTGGCAGGCCTAAGGGACTGTTCACACCATTGCCAGTGCATTCCAGCAGTTAACCGTGCTGGAATGCACTGGATAGCATACTGTGAAGGCTCCCTGTATTTTGGGGCAGGAGGGAGCAATGGCACCGCAGCAATGTCCCCCGCCCACAGTGCGATTGCAGAACACCAGAACACATGTGGCACAACAAAGCTTTCATTCTGGCCCAGTGTGATCACAAAAAAGTGTGCTAGAATGCAGGGAGCCTTCACAGTATGTGATCCAGTGTGTTCCAGCATGGTTAGCTGCTGAAACGCACTGGAAGTGATGTGAATTACAGCACATTATGGCATTACAGAAACCCAAATAGCTGATCACGTACAGTGTACCTTATAAGTCATTTGGGCACTTTGTGGTGGGGATGCACAGTGTATGTCTTCTACATTAGAAGGGGAACTAAGAAAAAACAAAACCACTATGTTAATGCTAGTGAGAGACTGCATCATATTTAACTTTTTTTTTATTTTGCCCATAGTTCTACTTTGAAATGTATTTCCACTTTTGTACCCAAATTGGGATTACACCTATGTTATATTTGCCACATGTTCCCATTCACAAAGCGTAACTTAAATGATATCTTGTATTTCTCTATAGCTGGCGTTATTCTGCATTGCACTATATAATGTATTATTGCTGGGATTTGTAGTCCTCTATAGCTGGTGGTATTCTCTATTGCGCTGTATAATGATTTTACTGCACAATGCAGATTACCACTGACCAGTTATAGAGGAACTACAAATCCCAGCAATAATACATTATACAGCGCAATGGAGAATACCACCAGCTATGGAGGAACAACAAGTCCCAGCAATAATACATTATACAGGGTGTTTAATATATTATTGCTGGGATTTGCTGTTCCTCTATAGCTGCTGGTGTTCTACAGTGTGCCGCTTTTCCCCCTTACCTGTTTCTGAACCCTTGTAAGTCGCCGCGGCGGCGTGCTCTGCGGGCATGTGTCCACCTATCCACCTATTCCACCACTGCCTCCCCACACAGCTGTTCCACACTGCACACCTGTTCCACCACAGCACCCCCACACACCTGTCCACAATGCACCCCCATACATCTATTCCACCACCGCACACCTATTCCACCACTATATCCCCGTACACCTGTTCCACACTGCAGCTCCGTACACCTATTCCACCACTGACTTGCTTTCAGAAGGTGGGCCCTCGATTGTCGGCGGGCCAGCGACGAGTGAGGGAGGTTGAGAAGGAGAGCAGCAGCGTGCGTGGCTTCAGCGTCCTGTGCGGTGGGCGTGGCTTATGCAGCCTGTGTGGTGGGCACGGCGGCCCCAGCGGAAGCAGCATGTGACGTGTGGCTCAGGCCGCATGTGGAGCCCCCGAACAGGCAAATCAATCGATAGCCGACGAATCGACGATCGAAAACGTTGCCAACGTTTTCAATCGTCGATTTTAATTGACTAAATCGATTAACTGTTGCAGCTCTAGTTGGAACAAAGTATGCATATTGGCATACAATCAGAAAGAGCACTTGTGTTATCAAACGAAAATTGCAAAACACGTATAAATAAACTATCACCAGCACTCAGAAAATATTGTTTAAGTCTTGGTGTTCATTTATTGAAACGCAACGTCACATGCATTAGAAAGCCAACGTTTCGGGGCCATGCAGGGTCCCTTCATCAAGGCGACATAGTGACAATCCCGGACGATCAGGATCTTCTTTCAAGAGATATGGCTTTGAATATACTCACATTAACTTTTATGCCTATATTCATTAGGACAGTTAAAAAAATTTGACACTCTGATGCTTTGATTACTTTGTTTACACTTCTGACTGTTTCATTTTTGAATTATGGCGGGCTCTGATATCACTATGACATCATGGGGAGGTGTTTTGAGATCTTGTGATGAGGTTTAGGGTATACAGTGTGTATATGTATATGTGTGTATATATAATTATATA